>NC_140974.1:42600900-42675900 GCF_056783735.1 Eptatretus burgeri
TGACTGTAAACAAAAAACATAAGTGGTTTTGGGAATTTATTGGTGACCAATTAGCCTCATAGTTCTTAAAGCTAATGTAACAGTGTTTCCTGTCAGTTCGTCAGTGAGTGAGTGAGTGAGTGAGTCCACACTGGTTGTGAGATATACTGTCATCTATATACCCCGGTGAGGCTCTGCATTGTTCAACGCTGTCGTGGTTCTTTTACCATGCTGACTGCCCTATCGTCCTGTTGACCGGTTTATGTGAGCATCAGTTTTGAGGACAGTATATATAGCACGGACAGGCTGAGCGATGATGTGATAAAATTAAGTTATGCTCATTGTAGTTTGTGAGCATTTATGGGATATCAAATATTCAGGTGTCTCTTGAGAAATTATCTTTGAGGAAGTGCATTGCACGGTGGCATCGTTTTCCTTTTCCACAAAGAGAATATCAGATCTTTAGTTTCTGCATTGATCAAAATGCATTTAAGAGAGTTTACCTGTGACATAAGAAGGTATAAAAATTGCCAAAAAGACATTTTACAAGCATCGCCTGTTTGAACAGATGATCAGAATCACTTTCAACACCCACACCCTTTTGGATGGGCCAGAGGGCCGGGTGGGGAGTTCATGTGCATTTTGCATGTTTGTCCGCACCATGTTGTTGATGGCAGTGTGTTAATATTATTATTATTATTATTATTATTATTATTATTATTATTATTGTTGTTCTTTAACGGCCACAATTATTGCCACATTCACATGGGGTTAGCCAGGGGGAGCTTGGCCCAAATCTTTCACAAATTGGCTGGCGAGACCTGACGTTCGACGAAGGTTATAGCAGGAATTTGGCCATGGGCGGTAATAGCTCGCCTACTTTTCAAGAAGGACACCATGGGATCTTTAACATCCACAAACTAATGCCATGAGATGGAACGCCAAGTTCAACGTCCATCTGAGGGACGACACACACATTGATTAATCACCCAGCATATGAAACACCGATAAGAGTTTATGGCTGCGTCGGGATTCAAACCCTAAGCTGGAGAGCTTGGATGCGTGTATGCATACTTCTCGGCTATCATGGCAGTCCCCATGTTAATGTTATTATTATGCCATTATCATCGGATGGAATTGACGAATTAATTTGTGGTTATAATAGTTTTGACGAATAATCAAATCTTGGATGACATAGAGGCTGGAGTCAGGATTGGAGAAAGATGTATTAACAACCTAAAGTATGCTGATGATACTACTCTGTTGGCAGAAAGTAAAGTACATTCGATGAAACTGTTGAATAGAGAAAGTGAAAAGCTTGTTTTAATTTAAACCTAAAAAAAAAGGACTGAAATCTTGTCAACTGAGAAGATCGATGCGTTCAGATTGGGAGATTATCACGTGCAAATAGTGAAAATTTCATCATCCTGGGTTCGAAGATGGAAGAAAGTGGAGAATGTAGAGAATAAATTAATAGACTATTAGCATTGGGGAGAACAGCAATGGTAGGATTGACAAAGATCTGGAAAGAAAAAAAACATTGGACCACTGAACCTGAAGCTTATCTGGGCCCTGGCCTAATATTCTACCCCAAGTTCAGTAGCTTTCTGACTGGTGGGTCTGGAGAGGAAGATGTTTCAATGCATCAACGTGATTTTCCCAAAAATATACTGAAGTCCGTTTTGACACACATCCGGTCACGTATTCTGCTTGACCTCCCGGAATTTAACATCACAACCTTGTCCTGATGTTGTCACCCAAATATGGTGGCATTCTGACTGGTGGGTCTGGAGAAGATTTTTGAAGGAATTTACGCATTTTTCCCAAAAGTTGACCAAGTCAGTCATTTGAGACACTTCCTGTCACGTATTCGGCATGACCCCCCCAATTCAACATCACAAATCTGTCCTAATGTTGTAACCCAAATATGGTGGCATTCTGACTGGTGGGTCTGGAGAACAAGAATTTTGAAGGAGTTTATGCGACCGCCATTTTTACATACCTCCGGTCATGTGATCGGCATGGCCTCCACAATTTATCAGGAGCTTGTCCCATTGTTGTAATCCAATTTGGTGGCATTCTGACTGGTGGGTCAGGAGAGGAAAAATTTTTAAAGGAATTTACATAATTTTCCCAAAAGTTGACAAAGTTGGCCATTTTGACACACTTCCGGTCACGTGATCAGCATGACCTCCACAATTTAACATCCCTACCCCTGGTCTAATGTTGCATACCAAATTTGGTAGCATTCTGACTTGTGGGTCTGGAGAAGATTTTTGAAGGAATTTATTAATTCGGTCATTTTGACCTACTTAAAGCCACGTGACTGGAACGAGCTTGGCAATCCCCATTACCAGTCAGGAGAGGAACGTTGCTGCCAAATTTCAGCTGGATCGGCCAAACAGTTTGGCAGAAGGAGACAGATGGATAGATGGATGAACAGATGGTACACGATGAGAATACCTTATATGGAATTCCAATTCCTGATAAGCTAAGGATATGTCAATCCCAAACAAGAGGAGGTTGATGAATGCTCTGGTATTTCCAGTTGCAATGTATGGATGCGAGTTGTGGATGGTGTAAAAGAAAGAAAGGAAGATTGATGCTTTTGAAATGTGACATTGGAGACCAATGTTAAAAATTCCATGGACTGCAAGAGCTTCGGAAAGCAGTGAAGATGTTGATGTTTGGAAAAATCTCATCATGAATATCAGCAGAAGTTAGTCGGCCATGACTTTTCTCCTCCTCATCCGGCCCTCTCCCTAGCTCTTCTGTAATTCCCCACACACTGTCACTATCTCTCCCGACCACCCCCCCTCCCCTCCCCTGCACCCAAACCCTCCTCCCCTCTGTCTTCCTTAACAGTGTTAACCTCAAACACCCGGGGCCTTCGCTCAAACCTGACAGATCTTTCCATACAGGATTCTACTGACGAACCAGACATAATCTGTTTCACAGAAATTTTCCTCCTTCAAGACATCTCTGACTCCCTCGTATCTCTTCCTGGTTACTCCATCATCTGGTATGACAGACCTGAGCCTCGTCCTGGTGGCGGAGTTGCTCTCTTCATCAAAAACTCTATTTCTAACCCTCCATGCATTGCCGTCACTCCCCCACACCCCCAGGAATACCTCTGGCTACGGCTTCCCCTCCACTCCCACCTCATGTTTATATGTGTGCTATACCATCCACCCAACAGTGATGATTCCATCCACACCTCACTATCCGAAAACAAGGACCAACTTCTATCCTCTCATCCCAACTCTCTCTTCCTCATATGTGGTGCCTTCAATTGTCATCATGCCAGTTAGCTGGGTGTTGGTAACTCTCTCTCTCTCTCTCTCTCTCTCTCTCTCTCTCTCTCTCTCTCTCTCTCTCTCTCTCTCTCTCTCTCTCTCTCTCTCTCTCTCTCTCTCTCTCTCTCTCTCTCTCTCTCTCTCTCTCTCTCTCTCTCTCTCTCTCTCTCTCTCTCTCTCTCTCTCTCTCTCTCTCTCTCTCTCTCTCTCTCTCTCTCTCTCTCTCTCTCTCTCTCTCTCTCTCTCTCTCTCTCTCTCTCTCTCTCTCTCTCTCTCTCCTGCCATGGCTCTTCAGCAGAAGACTTCTGTGACTCATTGGGACTGACTCAATCTATCAACTTCCCGACCAGGATCTCAACTCTATCTCTTCTGCATCTGATTTTGACCAATTTCCCAGAAAACGTCTGCTGTTTCTCCTCTGCTCCAATTGGTTCATCTGACCACATGCTTGTCAAAGTAAACATCTCTCTGGCTGTTATCAGAGAACCACCTCAGCGCCGTCTAGTCTGGAATTTCACTCAGGCCGACTGGAAAGGTCTTTAAGCAGCCATCAAACTCCTAGACTGATCTCCCATCGCTACTTTCTCCGACATCAACTCATCCTGGGAATTCTTTCAAAGAAATTTGTTCTCCCTCATGCACAGATTTATCCCCTCTCGTCTTCAGTTGCCCTACCCTTCCTCCCGCCCATTTTACACTGAAGCTTGTGGCGAGGCAGTTGTCCTAAAACAACTTGCCTTCGCCTCATGGAAGGCAAATCCAACTGAAGGCAATCTCAGTTCCTTCCACAAAGCTCGGAACAAGTGTGTCTACTCTGAGGAGAGCCAGAAAACATCTTTCTCATCTCAAGTCTGAACAGTCACTCTACCCTGGATTTGCTGCTCATGCTCTCCCAACAATGGATGGAGGTCCTCAATGCCAGACATGAGATCAGAGCCATCTCCCTAGACATATCACATGCTTTCGATAGGGTTTGGCGCTCTGCCCTGCTCACCCAACTCTTTTCCCATGGTATCCAAGGCAATCTCCACTCTTGGCTCGCACACTTCCTCTCCTGTCACCGTCAACATGTGGCTCTTCATGGAATTCTTCCTGTCCAGGCTGGAGTTGCTCAAGGTAGTAGTCTGGGCCCTCTTCTTTTTCTGGTTTTCATCAATGATCTCCCTGACTCTCTGGAAAATCCTCTATTTCTCTTTACTGGTGACTCAACCCTCTGCCGTACCATCTGTCATCCCTCAGATCAGCAAGCAGCAGCTTCTTCGCTCACTGCAGATCTGGAGAAAATCACAAGCTGGTCCAACACTTGGAACATGTCTTTCAATCCTGACAAATCTCACACTCTCACTATGTCTCTCCGAAAGGACCATGTGGAAATCGCCCCCCACCTAACCCCCCCCACCCTCCATCTACTTTCTCAACAATCCTCTTGAAAAAGATCTTTCATTTAAACTTTTGGACCTCACTATCTGCCATGATTTTACCTGGGAAAGCCACATCTCCAAGCTGGCCTCCACAGCCAGTCGCAGATTCACTATCCTCCATTGTGCAAAGTCCTTCCTTGGCACACCTGAGCTCCTAACGTACAAAGCCTTTATCTGCAGCCTGATAGAATACTGTTCTCCCCTATTGGCTGGTGCTTCTGCCTCTCACCTTTCTCAGCTTCAGGCTGTGGAAACCAAGGTATTTAAGATCATTGGTATCTCCCGCGATGAGGCTGAGTCTTTGAGTCTCTCATTCTCTTACTGCAGGCAGGTCGGTGGTCTTTCTTTCTTCTGCCATCTCCTCTCCGGCCTCGCCCCCCCCCCCCCTGCTCTCTCTGCGATTTGTCCCCAGATTTCCACAGGGGCGCTCAGTGTCCACCACAACCCCTTTCTGGTAAAACTAACAAAATCAAGAATCACTGCTCACCTTCACTCTTTCATTCCTCTTTTTTCCCGCCTTTGGAACAAACTCCCACACTCTCCAATCCCACTCTTCCCTCCAGGTCTTCAATACAGCTGTTCACCAACATCTCTTATCTTCCCCCATCCAAAACCACGATCTGTTCTTCCCCCACTAATCCACCCCAAACTCACCTCCTTCAAATTCCCTGCTTTCCTTCCTGAAAATCCCTGTAGCGTCCAACTTGTTTACCCCGTGTACCCCGCCCAATCTCTTTCCCTTCCACAGATCTTCTCATATTACCCAGTTTTTTCCTTCCCTCTCCCACTCCTCTTGTCTCCTGCTCCCCTTGTTGTACGTTTCTGTGTGTTAGCTCTCATACGCGCCTCGACTGTGTATTTCAAAAAATTTTTTAAACCTCCCACACTCTCTTCAATCCCACTCTTCCCTCCAGGTCTTCAAAATAGCCGTTCACCACCATCTCTTCTCTTCCCACATCCAAAACCATGATCTTTTCTACCCCCGTTAATCCACCCCAAAGCCAACTCCTTCATATTCCCTGCTTTCCTTCCTGAAAGTCCCTGTCGTGTCCATCTTGTTTACCCCATCCCTCTCCTTTCCACAGATCTCATGTGTCTATTTCCCACTGTTTTGTGCTTCCCTCTCCCATCCCTCTTGTCTCCTGCTCCCCTTGTTATAAGTTCTCTGTGTTAGCTCTTTTACGAGCCTTGACATTGTATATAAAAAATAATACTGAATAAAAAAACATGGAAGTAGCGCTCACGTATGACCTCATGATCCAATAGAGCGTGAACATCGAAAACAAAGCATTGCGACCAGACATCATACTGAGGTACAAGAAAGAGAAGAAGGCATTGTTAATTGAGGTGTTAATACTGGTGATTTTGGACTAACGATGCAGAAATCAAGAAAATGACCAAATACCAAGACCTCAAGCATGAAGTGAAAAGATCCTGGAAGCTGAAGGATGCTAAAGTTGTACCAGTGATGAAGAAAAACCTCACAGATATATTAAAAAACCATCCCTGGGAATATCACTACAAGCGAACTACAGTTGGAAGCCGTCCGGGGCTCAGTAACGATCCTGAAGAGCCCTCGGCACAAAACTTTGAGAACAGAAAACTTCACAACTTGGTCCGTGAATCATGATCCCTAACTGAAATGAAGGTGGACACTTTAAGCCTGCCCTGGGACGACTCCAGAATCCATTTCACATTCTGAAACACGCATATGTAGATACCAATCAATGACACACACACACACACACACACACACACACACACACACACACACACACACACACACACACACACACACACACACACACACACACCAGCAATTTTCAGGAATCGGCAGGTTGGAGTCGGTGTGACTACCGACTACAGTACATTCTGTATACAACCCAGAAACCTTGTGGAGCTTTCACCCTTGTTTTGGGGAAATTTCAATAAATATATATATTAAAAAAAAAAAAAACAAAGTTGCATTTTTGACGTTTCAAGATGTGCATAAACATTATTATTTATAAACAGCTGCCAATCATCAGATTGGGTAAAAAGAGAAACATTGACTCTGCAATTGAGAAAACATGTTTATGTGGCAAACGGCTCGGAAATCATGTGTTATCAGCTTTGAAACTCACAAAATGAAACTCCGAACAATTCTGAAGCAAACCCAGATCATATCAAGATAACCAGCTGCTTTAGAAACAGCCATGAGGACAAAGGAAAACGTGATCGCTCGTACACTGCTCAAGTTAAAAGTTAAAACCCACTGGACCTGCACATCTGTACCTCCATCCTCGCCATACCAAGGTAGTGCGTTACCAGAACATACCAAGGGAATGTGTTACCCGAGCATTAATTCTTGACATCATATGTTCCAGGTGTACCCAACTCCGTTAAAGCGTCACATAAATTTGTTTTTTCACATTTAAAAGGTCGTGGTTTGTTTCCCACGAAGCTTGTTAAATCACTGGGTGAGTAGCCTCTTATCCTGTGTGGCAAACACAGCCTGTTCCAAGTTGCGAACAAAGTTCCACACGGCTAAAGTACACAAAAAGGAGAACCACAAAGGCTTACCTTTTAAATATAATTCTATAAATATGTAATTCAAGCGAAAAAAGGTCATAAAATGCAATTCAAAGATATATCAATTCAAAAAGAACACAAAATGTCGACCAACGCTTTTCACTCTCTCAAAGCAACATGAAGGAACTCCGAACACGAGGTCGATGGAGGTTTTTGGGGTTTTTTGATAACCAATTGATATGATTGAGAAAAGAAAACTTTACAGCTTATTGATGAAGATGCATTCCGATGATGAACGTCGAAATGATGGGTATATAATGAAAACATATCCCACAAAAAGTTAAATAAAGCGATGTCGTCTAAAAATGAAATTGGACAACATCTATGAAAGCCGGCGAGGCACCACCCGAAGGACTGCCCTCCATCACGCAGCTCAGTCGATGTGAGATGTGTACGTTTTTTTTAATATGTGTTGATGTCGAAGTGATGGGTTGTATAATGGAAGAACAAAAAAGGGAATGTCGTGGAAAATAAAATTTCACATTTTCAGCGAGCCAGCCACCACCTGTTGCAGGTGGCAAAACAGCAAGTGGCCAACAGCACACGTGAGTGAGCCCTGAACTTTGTTCAAATCGATCGATATACAGTATTCAGCGACAGTGCGAATATTGTAGAGTGCTTGGTAAGTGGCTTAAGGACTCCAAGGAAATGGATGATAAGAAACGGCTCGCTTGGCACGCGATTAGCAATCACCGAACCGTCATATTAAACACACACACCTGGAGACACCTGGAATGTTAAATATGTCCAAATTGGAGAAATTAACTTTTTTAGGAATCGGAATTTCTTGTAAGTTCAATTCTGGAGCTTAAATTTTGTAATTATTCTTAGTTTAAGAGATTCTTGAGGTTATGGCATGTGTGAAAATGAAATAAAGCCACGGATGCTCCCGTCTCCGGGCATTTATAAGCATTGCAATGTACCCAGCGATTCATAGCTATGATGATCAGGCATTTTGATAATATGAGCAGGGGTTCACATAATTTTTTTTTCATTTGGTTCTCCAATGAGTACCAGCAGAAATGGTTTGGTACTCATGAAAAAAAAAATGTCAGCTTCGAGCGTGCTCGTCTGCTTTCCCAAGTGCCTCTCAGCTTAGTATGTATCTTACTCCTCCATAAACACCTTCTCAGAACGTCTGCTCCAGACAAGACACCCACAAGTCTCTATTTTGTTTTTCGTTCCGGATGCTCCTGAACTTCCTCTTTGCTGACATGTTCTCCTTAGATCTATTTTTTTTAATCTTATAAGTTATAAACCTACAATAAAACTTGTACATTATAACGTTATCATTTATAAACTTAATTTTGAAATCACAGTATATCAATTATCAGAATTATTACGGAACAATCTTTCCCATACGAGCTGAGAAAACCTCTTCTTCCTCATCGCTCATGTGTTGTCCTTCGATCTATGTTTTTTTTTTATCTTACAAGTTATAGTATAACATGAATTATAATGTTTTTATTTGTAAACTTAATTTTGTGCACTTAAATTTTCAAATCACAGGACAATAAATCAATTCATCAGAATTATCACGGAACAATCTTACCTACACGAGCTGAGAAAACCTTCAACCAAAAGCCTCTGTTGTGCGAGTATGCTTTTCAGCTTTCAGAGTATCTTTGAAGTGCACATTTAGTTTTTACCGCACATGAGTACCTGAGTACCTGTTATGTGAACTCCTGGATATGAGTGAGGAAAGTGGGAAAAAAAACTTTATCGTTAAGAAATCGTTGCAGCCTATTCCAAGTCAAGGCATGGTTGAGCAGTCCAAAAAACATGGTGACTTTAGACACTAATGAGGTTACCGAGGATACGCCTTAAGACACCAGAGAGCAAGGTGGCCGAGGATCACTTGATAAAGGACAATTAAATAAGGCCATTCATTTTCTCCAAAAGGGGTGTTTTAATTAACCCAAACACCTAATTTTCACTCAAGCACTTCCTTGAAGTTTTCTTCGTATGCATGCAAAGTTTCAGGCTGCTAAGTTTCATGGCTTTGGAGTTATGGAGGGGACACACACACACACATTGACACACATGCAAACACACGTAAAAAAAAAAAAAAAACACCACACTTATTAGTATAGATATGAACACAAGGGAGGTGGCAGGAGAACTTTAGCCTTGGAGAGGTATGTCTCACCTGGGTTCCAATCACGACAGCTATAAATTATCGTCCTGATGTCTTACATGTCGGGCAAGGCATCATTGTGTTCACCATTACTCGGATGGACGTTAAAGAAGAACCCAAACACAACTTTTTTCTTTCTAAAAACCATTGAAAATCATTAGTCATGATCTAATTTGAAGTGAAAATTTTTTTTTTGAATTTTGAATTTTTTTTTGCAAATCACAAAGTGTCTAAAAAATCCCTGAAGTGTCGATTGTTTTATTTTGGCAGTGCTGTCACACCTTGACACCGCCTTGATCTGAGCGGTGGCTTTAAATAGAGAAACTCTTTTTCGAGCTCAGATTTCCACACTGACTTCACAGTCATCAGCAAGTCTGAAGGTTCTCAGTATGTTTTTTTTTTGTATACAATGTCGAAGCTTGTATGAGAGCTAATACACAGAACGCGGAGCAGGAGACAAGAGGGGTGGGAGAGGGAAGGACAAAATAGTGGGGAACAGAGACATAATGAGACTTGTGGAAGGGAGAGGGATGGGATGGGTTACACGGGGTAAACAAGAATGGATGCTACAGGGGCTTTCAGGTCCTTACATTACAGGGACTTTCAGCTCCTTACTCTACAGGGACTTTAAGGAAGGAAAGCAGGGAATTTGAAGGAGGTGGGTTTTGGGTGGATTAATGGGGGTGGAAAAGATCATGGTTTGGGATGGGGGAAGATCCCACTGATCATGTTGAAACTGATCAGTGGGATTTTGAAGAAACGATTGTAGATATTTGTAATGGAAACACTTTCGAGGGAATTGTGGAGCCATATCGTTTTGAGCCTTGTGCGAGTGATTCAGAGGAAGAAGGCAGAAGTGTTATTGAAGATGAAAATGCTTGTTGCATGTTCACTTCAGCTCGGTAGGTTTTGCTTTTCCTTTCAGTTGACAGTTTATAAAGGGGGGATTTTGTATTTATTGATAAATCAGTTTATATATTACTTGAGCAGAAATACCGTCGTCGCCTGACAACCAGCATCGCCCAGGCACACTAGAACAAAATGGGCGAAGAATGCTTTGTCCCCCGTCACAGGTTTACCAGGTGTCTTGTATGTTAAAGGATCGTCCTGTTTAATACTTTCTCAGGATGACATTTGTGTCCATGTCCGTGCCATGTCTCACCGTCGTGTCCATGAGATGTTGATGTCCCACCACAGTCGAGGGTGGAGAGGTGCTCAGAGGGAGGGGGTGTATTGTGGGGGTGATGATTGATGGGGGATTGTGGAGGTGAAAAAGAGGTAGAGGAGGGACCCTGAAAGTTTTAGCATCCTCGTTCAAATCCTTTTGGAGGAGTAGATGATTATACATACATACTTTCTCTGCACTATGGATGGCGGTTCATTTGACTTGCAGAAATTTGTGTTGATAATAAATAATTATTTTCATGTGCTCTTGTGGTAACTGCAACAGGTGTTTGATTCTCCGCTCAAATCGACCATGTACATGTACTGGGAGCTGGGTAGAGATGGTGTTACAGTTAAGTGACGGCTCTTTCCTCCATTTCATCATGGGTATGGCATCCTTTCTCAATCGTGGTGGATAACCAGAAGATCTAGCCATCTCTGTTGTTTCATAACATGTTCCGAGCACAAAAGTGAACATTTTCTAGGCCCGATCTACATGCGGGTATTTTGGACAAACCTTGTCCAGCACGAAAACAAATTATAAATTCCTGCCTGAATTATTGGTCCACACAAATCACAAACCCATACTTGGCAAGCATGGCAAGTATGCCAACATCCCTCTCGCATGAGTTGAGGAAAGCCTTTGTCCTGCAGTGGACTGAAAACATGGCTGTTGATGATAAGAAAATGAAGTAACAACATCCTGTGTATAATTATTATAATTTATATGAACTTCAGATTGGAAGGCATTTAGAGAATTGAACTTTGGTTCTGCATTATGTGCTTCCATTTGAGAATATAATATGTTTGTTTGATTGAAGATGGGAGATTAATTGGAGAACAATTTTATATTGTGTCCAAATTCCAGCAACGTTGCCTTTTAATCTCAAAATTATGATTTCAAAAATTTCCTATGAAGCCGCCTAGTGAATTGGGAACGTGGCTGTTCCTTTTCGAAGATGGCACTCAGTGCGCACAATCTTAAAAGGCAGCTCATCCTTGAATGGTATAACGTTGCAAGTACTCGTATCATACCTGGTATTTCACACCTTGACAAATCGCAACGAATTTGCAAATGCTGTTGCATTTTTATTTTTTTATTATTTGTGAATATGCATATGTCAATGAACCTATAGAGCACACTACAAGTCAAAAGGTATGTGAACATAGCAGGGTAAAACTTGCTTGATGTGCCTGCAAGGTCTCATTACATGGAAGATGTATGTATGAGTTATACTTCTACTTTTATATTGAAACTATTACCTGTCAAGTCTTGTCGACACAGCTGCATGTGAGGCATCTAAACAAAAACCTTGGGATCTAATGAACGACCTTGAGGCTGATGCCATCTATCAAATTGAGATGAACTTCCTAAGACAATGAAACAAACACAACATGAAACAACAACTGTAACAATTATTATTCTTATACATACTTCAGTTTTATTCAGCGAAATGAAGATGGCTTCGCTGGTGCAAATATTACAAACAAGCATGTTGAACAATATATTGGCAGCACCATCATCTCCAAATATTCTCACCAAAATGGCTTACTTCTCATCTTCTTTGTTATCATAAGACTCTTCGATGATGATGATGGTCCATTTATGAACATCTTCGAGTGACTGGTTGAGCAAATTCAGGTGTGACGCTTTGCTTCAAGATTTGTGTAAACTTAATTATCTTGCACTTGAACAGCTGTGCAAGCTTGCTGTCCAGAACCAGGATGAGCATGAATTCTGTGAAATGGGCTGCTGCATGTGCAAGCAGGTAATTTTCAGTTAGGAAATGACACAGCAGAACTAACTGATTCTGTGACCACTGATGCTTGGTCATGCTTTCTTCAGGAATAATCCAATGGTTTTGTATTTACCTCTCTGTGTTTTGTTGTAGAAGTTTTTTTCTGTAAAGCTCACTTGGTTGCGCCCGGATGGGTTTGAGGCTTGCGAAGTAGCGGCTGAAACCCGAATCCTATCCAGGTTCCTCCTGAAGACTCGATCTTTGCTCTTTGCTTCTTTGGGTTCCTTCTGATGACTACAACGCAGTATTTGCTCTTCCATTTGATTTGGCATTGTTCATTTGAAGCTTTGATTTGGCACACATTGCCAGGTTGTATCCCACCTGGTGCCACCAATTTAATATCCTGAGAACAAACTGTGCAATAAGCATATTGATGGTTTGAGCATCTGCTTTGAGTGTGGGAGGTCAGTGGTTCAAAGTGGTTCAAGGGGAAGGATTGGGGTTGGGATCAGGGGGGTGGGGGTAATGAGGGTAGAAAAGACATTGGCTTTGGATTGGGGACGATCTGAGATGGTGATGAACAGCTGTCTTTAAGATCTGGAGGGAAGAATGAGATTGAAGACGATGTGGAAGTTGGTTCCACAGGTGGGAAAATACAGGAACAAATGTGTGGAGGTGAGCAGTGATCCTACATTTAGGTAGTTTCACCAGAAGGGGGTTGATGGTTGACCATGTGATTTTTGGATCAAGACACTATGTGTGATCTATCTTTTGGGCCTTAATGACAGGGCACAAGGAACTGGGTCAGTTTCTCAAGGTAATGTTTTTGGTAATGAGTATTTTACTAATCCAATCAGGAGACCCAGAGGTCATGGGCATCGGAGTTGGTGTCGTAGAGCTCCAAAAATTGAAATTGCAAAGATAATTGATAAACTTAAAGGTTTTTATGAAGGAAAGGTTTTGCATGATTTTTATGTTCTTCTGAGGTCATGTTCCAAACAAATCTAAGTAATATTCTCCAGAGTTTAGCAGGTTCATATGACATGTGCTCGTTTTTGATTGAAGCTTTTTGTAGCAGGGCTCTGGTGAAGAAGTCTACTTCCACAGTTTATGGGATCCGTGAGTTCTTAGTTTGTGATTTTTCCAGCAAGCAGGTAGATAGGCTTCATCTTCATTCTATTTTTAGGGATACTCGTGTAGAGAGTATATTACCAGATAAAGTTAAGGAGCGAACCCCATTGAAGGTTTATTTCACTTTCACTTTGACCATAGGACAATCCTTATTCAATTATGGTAAATTTATTCAAACTCTTAATATAGATATAGTAAAGTAGAGGAGGAGATTGGGACCATACTCTGTGCAGAGCGTTGGTGCTGCTTAAGCAGTCTCCTTGCCTATTGAGCACAATCCTGGACGGGTTGCCACTCCGACACAATATACCAGCATGCTGGCACTCATTTTGCCGACCTCTGATGGATGATAGGCTGAGTTAACCCCACCTGGTATTAATTCAACAGCTGAGGGGGATTTGAACTCAGGACCCTAGGATCCAAAGCCCACCACCCTAACCATTAAGCCAACACCAGGCAATCCAGGCAATCCAGGCATGGTGTTGCCTGGTGTTGGTAAAGGACATTTTGGAAACTGACTGTGCATGTTCGTCTTCCCCTTTTTTATGTGGTCCTTGTGGACGTGTAGTTTCTGGGGATTTCAATATAATTAGTAAACGTGAAATTAGGGATCTGATGAAAATGGGAGCGAAATATATGGAGCCAGTAACTGAACCTTGGAGCTGCATTAAGTCTTCAATTGTGGATTCTGTCTCTAATTTTGTTAACTTAAACTTGGTGCACATTTTGTGATCTGTAAACAGTTTTAATGCATGGTTTAACAGAGTTGTGGAAGTCCTGGATAATGGGATTGAGTTTTTTAGGAGTCAGGGCTTGCTTTCACCGGGTCGGTCGAAACCAGTGTTGAACAAGCCGAGTGTTCGTAAAGATATCCGGGATCTCCATGATAGCTACCTAATAGCTCCAGCGGATAAGGCTGCCAATAATTTTGTTGTGGTTTGTAAAAAGTTTTATGTGGAGGTTTTATTAAGAGAGTTAGGCATTGATACGGTTCGTTCAACTTGTGTGGGAAATAGCACATATGTTCCTTGTCATATCGCTCCAACATATTATTTCTGAGCATCAGGAAGTTTTAGTTAATAATTTCAGTATTAAATGTAAGGAGGTAAATCTTTGTATTCCTCGACTTTTCTGGATTCCTAAGCTTCATAAGACCCTGTACATGTATTTGTCTAATTGTTGAGGTTGCTATGTTTCTAGCTTTCATGTAGTCCTCCCATCCATCTTTGCTTTCCTTGTTTCTGCGATTTAGATATCTGGCCCAGCACCTTCGTTTCTCCTTTACTGACTCAAGAGCTGCTTTGTTCATCCACTGTGTCCGTTTCCTCATCAATTTCCTTCTCAAGGGGATGCAGCCCTCTATACAAGTCTGAATAGTACCTTCAAATATACCCCATGCCTCTATTCCAGTGATATCAGAAGTTCTTGCTCCCAGACAACCTCTCTCAAACTTTGGTCTCATCTTGTCGTAATCTGCTTCCTTCCTTCCCTCCATACGAGTGCTGCTTCATCAGGATGAAGATTACTGCACTGCATTTGCAGGGATGGAACAGCGCCGATACAACCATTTATACCACAACACTGGTACTCATTTTGCCGACCTCAGAAGGATTTAAAACCTCTTGGTGTTAAACCAGCAGCCGTCGGGGCTCAAGGATCGTAAGATCACAAGCCACCCACCCCAGGCACTATGCCAACACCAGGCTTTCAAATAGTTCCTTGGTCATAGTTTCTGGTTATAGTCCATGAGCCAGACCTCAAAATTTTGGGTTTCATTACCAAAAAGGAGAACAGACCCCACCATGATTTTTGGTTAGCTTGATACCTCAAGTGTCCGAAATCAGTTGATGGACTTGCAAGGAAGGTAGCTTAATGACCTATTGGTGGCCATCTTTAAAAATGCCTGCCGTTATTTCACCAAAATGGAGGAAATTGGAAAAATACCCACAACTCACCTCCAGAATGTCCTATGGACATGCGGTTTGGCTTAAAATGATTGTAATAACATTCTACATCTGCCAATATGTAGTTTTGGATAGTTATTTGCTACGGTATGTTCCAAAATTCTAAATTTCTCCCAAAAAAGTGGCATTTTTAGGTTTTTTTTGCTGTATGTTATCAGAAGTTTTCTGCCAATTAATGTTCAAATATATCTAAGCTCATTTTTTACCTTGGTCACCTAGGGTGGTTCATAAGGCATTCAAAGAAAGTCAAATATCAAGTTATCTGAACTTCACAGGATTCTATAGATACATTTTGTGGCATGCTACTATTTGCTGTTTTCTGCTTTTTGGGGTAGCGGTAAACTAATATCAATAAAACTTTTCACAACACTCCACATAACAGTTTTTTATCGGAATAAAATGCAGGAGTTCATGCTCATGAATTCCCCTATATGAACTGTTAACAGTCACTCATATCTGGCAGCCCCTTGGCCTGGATTTCGGATGATGGAAGGGGTGGGGTGACTTTATGTCTGATGTGCAGGTTCTGACTTCAGGAAAAATTGGAGGATTCGTAGTCTTTTCCCTCTGGCAGCCCAAGCCCCCCCCCATGGGTTGACACTTGGATGTGTGCTAGATCTGGGTAGCCCACGGCACCCATGGTAGATTTACCAACAACAACAACAATAACAACAAAAATCTACAATTTCAAAAAATCTACAGGAAAATGAATCTTAAAGTGAAAGTAGCTGCTTGTGAGCAAATGGCAGGCAAGGTCATGACATTTGGCAACAATATTGGACTCATTTGTGCTTTAACCCATTGTAAGCGCTGTCCAGATGCCAGAAATGTAAGTACATAAACTGAGTGTTGTCCACCAGGGCCATAGCCTGGTCAGAGTATGTGCTGACCCCCCCCCCCCCCCGCCGAGGGCTACGCCCCTGCCCATCATGCACTTTTGCCTATCCTACTCTACTCGGCAATAAAGATTCTACACACCACTTCCCCTAACATTCAAGGTTGGGGTGGAGCAATGCTGACACATTGTACCATACATACAGGTGCATGGCTTGCATTTTGACGGGGCCGATCGGCCTCGCCCCTGTGATCGACCCGGTGGTCGATTTTCAGGGGGTCTTTTTATCGGCCCCGTAAAATTAAGCTGTGAAAAAAAAAATTTAAAAACAAAAGAAAAAAAAAGCTAAGATTACCTGTATGGCAAAACAAAACACCTTTGTTCAACACCATTGGTCTCCTTTTGGACGTGAGAAACGGACAATGACATGGTTGAAGCCATCTCCACAGATGATAATACTGTTGTGTTAGACTTATCTTCAGGTAGCTCAGGGGATGAATCTCTTTCACAATTATCTGATGAGTCTGATGATAGTGACTTTTGGGGGTTTCTGCCTAAAGATTTACATCAATACTAAACCTACTAAAGTTAATTCGTATTTGGCAGAATGTACTGAACACATGTATCTGTTATGTTATTGGACTGGAGAGAGAGATACTTGCAGATAAATTAGTTTTGTTGAGACAGAAATGCATCATCAATAAACTCATTAAATTTGCGACTGTTCAGATTTTTTTTTTTTTGGTCATTCAGCTTTGCAGCAAATAAAGTTTTAAATTTGTTACGAGAATAAATCTATGTTACTGGTGGATCCAGGTGTGGACATTCAAGTACAACCTACATGACAAGGTAATGGCAGTGAAAAGTCAAGATTTATCCCCATGTATATGTTGAACACAGTGGGCTAGTCCAGGGGGAGAAATGGGTTGGACTTGTGTACGTAATACTTGAATGGTCCCAGTTCAATGGCATACATGTAATGTATTGTACCGGTACATCATTCATGCAAATTGTCAGAACATTTGTCATTACAGGTAATAATCCACAATAAAGACAACTTAGTTCTAATACTTTTTAATGAAAAGGATTGTGGGAAAGTACTGTACTTGAGCAGAAAGTTCTGTTTCTCAGAACTTTGTGTTTGGCCCCAACAAGGGCCGTTTAAGGTACATTTTGAAATTACATAGTTAGGATTAGGCTCAGTTTATTCAGATTCTTTGGCAGTTCAGTTTGTACGGACATTGGTCAATTTGGACCACATGTTAAAACAATTTACAAAAACTAATTCACAAGATTTTGAAGCAATTTAAAAATCAGCCCCCTCACCCCACATGACGAGGCCGATTTATCAGCCCCGTTCGATTTTGAAAATGCAAGGCCTGCAGGTGACTGGGTCTACATGGCTGTGCATGATCAGTATGATGTGATGCACTGAGTTTTATCTGAAGTTTGACAGTAGAGACACCTGGTGTTTTATATGGTAGCTAAATGTCTAAATAATTGTCTCTATCCCAGCATAAGCCGATGCAGGGCAGCACACATAATTATACTAAACGTATAAAACATATAATTTCTAGAGCTTTAACCCTAACTAAAACCACTGGGGTGAAATGGGAAGACACCTTTGTCTACTTTAACCTAGTAGTTTGCCAGTGCTTTACTGTTAATTCCCGTTATTTCAGATTGAATTGGAAGTGTCGCTGAAACCTGCAATCCTCTAGAATCAAGAGGGACGAAAATGATGTGACATCAATCGTTGATATGTTGGAAAACAATTGGACTAATCCGTTCTCAAACCAACCGTCAGATCTTGTGAATTTAGCAACCGGTGCCGCAACACCGCCAAATGTGAGCACTGACTTATTGAAAGCCTGCGAAAAAGATAAAGAAGCCTTCAAGTTACATGCGCAGAAGTTAGAGGAGGGTTCAGGATTTTATGACCCAATAAAGAAACTTAAATTACAAACATTCAGTTCAATGCAGAAAGACACAGTTGTCAATGCTGGGACAAACAAAGAGATTGTTTTGAAGGCAGACAATCGTGTCTTTGGACATATGATCTTGATCGCTCAGAACAGGAAGTTAGATATGAAAGAAGTTCTCTGCTATCCTCTCGGTCCCAAACCATGGGCATTGGCCAATGGTGACGGCACCCTAAAGAAAACAGGGAAAGCAACTTTGGGCAAACATATTGAAAAAGAAATTGCTAATGTTGAATTGTCCTCAGGTCCTCGGGCAACAATAGTTGATGCCATGGGGATTCTCCAAAAGATTCACGGTGAGAATCTGACATTTGAAGAACTCTCAGTGATAATTCTGAAGGAAGTCCTGAATGATTGCCAGGGAAGTGGATGAGTCGATGTTGTGTTTGACGTCTACAAAGACGCAAAACGGTTGCATCGTGGTTCTCAACATGGCATTGTATTTGATCAGATAAAGCCAGGATACAGAATAAAGAACTGGAAAAGGATATTGGTGAGTAAGGAAAGCAAGAACAAGCTTACAATGTTTCTCGCTGACAACTGGAAGGAAGAACGGAACAGAGACAAACTTGGTAACACAACAATAATGGTCACCTCTGATGACAAGTGGTTTTTTATTTTTTTTTTGTATACCTTGGTCGAGGCTCGTATGAGAGCTAACACACAACTCACAGCAAGGAGGCATGAGACAAGAGGGGCGGGAGTGGAAGGGACAAAACAGTGGGGAACAGACACATTAGGTGAACTGTGGAAGGGAGAGGGATGGGGATGGGACAGGGAACATGGCGAAGAGAAGATGGACATTACAGGGACTTTCAGGAAGGAAAGCAGGAGAAATGAAGGAAGTGGGCTTGGGTGGATTATTGGGGGTAGAAAAGATCGAGGATTTGGATGGGGGAAGATAAGAGGTGATGGTGAACAGCTGTTTTGAAAGCCTGGAGGGAAGAATGGGAAAGAATAGAGTGAGGAAGTTTATTCCAAAGGCGGGAAAAAAGAGGAATGAAAGAGTGAAGATGAGCAGTGATTCGTGATTTTGGTAGTTTTACCAGAAGGGAGTTGTTGGCGGACCTTGAGCGCCCTGTGGAAATGTGGTGGGGACAAATCGCAGAGAGAGCAGGGGGGGGCAAGGCTGGAGAGGAGTCGGTAGAAGACACAAAGACCACCGACCAACCTGCGGTGATTGAGTGAAAGGCCCAAAGACTCAGCTTCATTGCGGGAGATGCCGATGATCTTAAATGCCCTGGTTTCGACAGCGTGAAGCCGAGAAAGGTGGGAGGCAGGAGCACCAGCCCAGAGGGGAGAGCAGTACTCCATCAGGCTACGGACAAAAGCTTTGTAAGTGGTCAGGAGCTCAAGAGGGCCGAGGAAGGACTTTGCACGACGGAGGATTCCCAGTCGGCGACTGGCTTTTGAGGCGAGGTTGGAAATGTGACTTTCCCAGGAAAGGTCATGGCAGATAGTGAGACCTAGAAGCTTGAAAGAAAAGACTTCTTCCAGAGGATTGTTGAGAAAGTGGATGGGGGGGCTTTGTAAACGGTCCTTTCGAAGAGACATAGTGAGAGTGTGAGATTTGTCTGGATTGAAAGACATGTTCCACGTGTTGGACCAGTTTGTGATTTTATCCAGATCTGCAGTGAGCGAAGAAGCTGCTGCTTGCCGGTCTGAGGGATGACAGATGGTACGGCAGAGGGTGGAGTCGTCGGCAAAGAGAAATAGAGGATTTTCCAGAGAGTCCGAGAGATCATTGATGAAAACCAGAAAAAGAACAGGGCCCAGAACGCTACCTTGAGCAACTCCAGCCTGCACAGGAAGAGGGGATGAAAGAACTCCATTTAGGGCCACACGTTGACTGCGACAGGAGAGGAAGTCTGCGAGCCATGAGTGGAGATGGCCCTGAATACCATGGGAAGTGAGTTTGGTGAGCAGGGCAGGGTGCCAGACTGTGTCAAAAGCACGTGATATGTCCAGGGATACGGCTCGGATTTCCTGTCTGGCATTTCCGGATTACGAAGGATAATGTGACAGAGATTGCGTTGCTTGCATCAACCCATGAAGAAGCCGACACGAGAATGCTGCTTCATTGCAAACATGCTGCCATTACGTATCCAAAGGTTATGATGATTTCAGAGGATACTGATGTATTTGTGATCCTCCTTGGCCTACATTCGGAATTCGGGACCAGTAGAATCCTGTTAAGACGTGGGGGAAAAAAACCAAATAAGACTTATTGACATCTCAAGGTTGGGCACAATACTAGGCAAGGATGTGTGTACGTCATTGATGTGAGTCCATGTGTGGACTGGCTGTGATTCAACTAGTTCATTCGCTGGCCAGGGTAAGGTAAAAGCAATCAATTTGATCCGCAAAAACCAGCATTTCAGAGAAGCGTTCATGAAACTTGGTCAGGAGTGGGTCGTCAGAAATGAAATGTTCGAAACGATACAGGCATTCACCTGTAGCATGTATTGCTCAAACACGAATGTCAAGGAGGTCAACATCCTCCGTTATGATTTGTTCTGTTCAAAGAAAGGGGATGTTTCATCGGGACAGATTCCCCCATGCAAGGATGCATTAAAACAACACACGCAACGTGCGAACTAGCAGTCTGCCATTTGGAGGCGTAGTCTCCAGAAATTTCCTGAGACCCAGTACCACTGAAGGGCATGGTTGGATAATGGTAAAGGGAAACTTGGAAATATATTGGCTTACAATAGCCCCAGCCGCAGAGGCTGTTCTGGCACTAATGTCATGCAATTGCCCAAGAAGTTGCAATGATGACTGCCCCTGTGTAGTGAATGGTTTCAGCTGCACACCAGCGTGCAGACTACAAAACTGTGCCAATATGCGTGATGAGACAGAGGATGAAGACCAATTACAAGACATGGATGATAGTGACAGTGACGAGGAAGACTAAATTAGATATATTTTTAATTGGTTGAGTACATATTGAGAAACAGTGTATTTTAATTTGTGGATGAGTGCTAAAGTCAAGACGTCCGGAAAACCTTGCAGGAAATTACTGAGGGGTACCGCGAGAACCGGTTTGGTCAGTCAAACAACATCTGGATATTAGTTAGTAATTACATGAAATGATCATTCATTTGTCAGTAAAAGTTTAATTCGGCAGGGCATTGGGATGCAGTTTGAACACAGACTGCATTACTGGATCACCTAAGTATGAAAATAGCCAGAAGTTGTTGGATCAACCAAACCGGCTCTCGCGGTACCCTCCAGTTAGGGTACATGTACAGAGTCAGATATACCCAAAGGAACTTGATTCAACGATTTTTTGGCAGACATATCAATAATTTCACGGAGACCTTGGACACCATATGGGCCTTCACCACCAAAAATATGCGCAATATTTGGTGAATTACTTTTTAATACAAGTTTTGTGAAAACCACTAACAGTAACTGGTAAGACATACAAATGTTGATTTTAAAAACAACTATAACAATAGCAAACTACTGGTCCCTCTGCTGAGTACCGGTCAACTCCTGGTTTGTACCCTGTACATTTTGGGGCTATAGATAGATGAATAGGCATTCAGGGTATTGTTCACATTAATCACAATCTGTCATAGATTGGCTTTGTGTCCCTTCCCATGATAGGGCCGGGGATAGGGCCCCAGTTGGTGTACTAATACATGGGAAATGAATATTGACCGGTACTCAGCAGAGGGTCGAGTATACAATAAGCATATGTAAAATCTTATTTCAGTTATAACCAGAGTTGGTGTCAAAGCCACCCAATGCTCGCCTGCTTATACATTTATCGTTCTTAAAAGACGAGTCTAATAATTAATATTTTTTATAAAGCATTGCAGTGAAATATAATTATAAAGCAATATATGTATTTGTATATTGTAGTCAGTAACAAGAGCGCAAGTGAGCACAATATACGCCCTAACAAGAAGGTATATACAGAATTGTGCTACTACATGGAAAACAGCATCCTGGTTGCCATGGCAACCACTTTAGATAACGAATGTATGTCGTTACACACCGTCTCCACAGTCTGTACCCATGTACCAAATATGAAACGTGAAAGTTGAAAACTTTGGGAGTTAGAGTGCGGACAGGAACGGACGGACAGACGGACGGACAACCGGTATCACATAATACGCCCCGATATATATATCGTATAAAAAAAGTGTGGTAGATAAAAACATTAGAAAGGAAACTAGAGGGGGAGCACTCGGGAGAGTGCAAAACCTCCGCCGCCAATACTGCTGGGTCACTCAAGTGAACCTTGTATCTTATTCATTAAATATGATGTCAACAGTGCTGACATAGTTATAGTTCTTTTCTCCATTTGGGGGGGGGGGGAATTGGAAATCACTTAAAACATGTAGAAATGCAAAAAAAAGAAATCGAAATTTTGAAAAAAAATTTGCAAAATTTTTTTTTTCTCTAACAATTTTTTTGGGGGAGAGGTTGGAAATCACTTAAAACATGTAGAAATGCAAAAAAAAAATTCTCCAACAATTTTATTTTGGGGGGGTGGACATCACTGAAAACATGTAGAAATGCAAAAAAAAATTGTCTCGAACAATTTTTTTTGGGGGGTGGGGGTTGGAAATCACTTAAAACATGTAGAAACGCAAAAAAAAAATTTTTTTTTCTCTAAATGTTTTGGGGGGGGGGTTGGAAATCACTTAAAACGTAGAAATGCAAATAAAAATTTCTCTAAATTTTTTTTGGGGGTAGGGGTTGGAAACCACTTAAAACATGTAGATATGCAAAAAAAAAGAATTTTTTTTGCTCTAACTTTTTTTGGGGGGGGGGGGTTGGAAATCACTTAAAATGTAGAAATGCAAAAAAAAAAACTCAAACAATTCTTTTTGGGGGAGGGGGGACCAAGTCCAAAATCTAATTGCATGATCCTTGGATCATACCCAACCACCCCCCCCCCCACCAAGTTTCGTCGAAATCCGTCGAGGAGTTTTTCCGTAATACAAAAAATTTAACACTTTCACGCTCACGCTCACGCTGACGCTCACGCCGGGGGTATCGCTATAGTTCTCTGTTCTTTGAACAGGCGAGCTAAAAATGCCTATTAGATATTTTGAAACCCCAATGGTGGCATAGTATACAAGGTTTTTGAGATCTGGTACCCCCAAAAAGACCGAAAACTGACAAATAGATCATGTGCGAAAACGTATCGATAGAATCCTGTGAAGTTCAGATAACTTGATATTTGACTTTCTTTGAATGCCTTATGAACCACTCTAGGTGACCAAGGTAAAAAATGAGCTTAGATATATTTGAACATTCATTGGCAGAACACTTCTGATAACATACAGCAAAAAAAAACCCTAAAAATGCCACTTTTTTGGGAGAAATTTAGAATTTTGGAACATACCGTAGCAAATAACTATCCAAAACTACACATTGGCAGATGTAGAATGTTATTACAATCATTTTAAGCCAATCCGCATGTCCTTAGGAAATTCTGGAGGTGAGTTGTAGGTATTTTTTTCCAATTTCCTCCATTTTAGTGAAATAACGGCAGACATTTTTAAAGATGGCCACCAAAAGGTCATTGAGCTACCTTTCTTGCAAGTCCATCAACTGATTTCGGACACGAGGTATCAAGCTAACCAAAAATCATGGTGGGGTCTGTTCCCCTTTTTGGTAATGAAATTCGGTCTGGCTCATGGACTATTAGGAGCAACTCCTCATTCTGTGATTCGACTGCTATCTGAAATAATAATGTCACGTGATCACTCATGTTCAAGGGTGGACCAATTTCCATCTCGGATATGACCTCTTCCTCATTAGTCAACACCAAGTCCAGGAGGCTGGGAGTTTGTCCATCTCTATATCTCGTTGGTTCCCGTAAATATTGATGAAGAAATAGGTCATTTACACAGTCAAAGAAAGAATGCCTTTCACTGGTTTGAGCTCTGAGTGAACGTTCTGACCAACACACCGACCACTGTCGAGACTGAGCCTTACTGCGTAGCTTGCTGCTACTCTCTGCGCATGCACGTTTCACTTCGCAGCAGATAAGCCAGATTTGAAGAGTGGAAATATCGTGTTGGAACTTCAAAATTATTGTATTTTCAGACAAATTATCGTGTACGTTTCCCTCACGAACCATGTGAAAATGAAATTTTTACACTGGCATTACCCACAACATCAATTTGCATCAATTTGCAACCGTCCACCATCGTAGATTCGCAGCGTCATTCGAGAAACCGCCATTCCCGTTACTTCCAGGTTTTCCCCCTTACTGTACACGTCCTCTGTTGTGCAATACCACGTACCGCCTCAGAATAAAACGATCAAAACATCCTTATATCAAACGTTAAAGGGGAAAATTATTATCTTTTCGGAAAGAGATAAATGCGATGTTACAGGATAACTTTCATCACTCTGTGACGTCACAGTGTGGACGGGTGAGCTTGTCCACGTGCTCGGAAGTCGGAAGTGACGTATGCGTTGCTTTTCTCAGTTGCTCTCTGTGCACGTGCTCACCTGATGTTTACACCTGCATGAATAATGCTGCGTTAGGTGTGACTGAGAAGGTCATAATCTGCCCATCAAACTGAGAAAAAATGTGATGAAATGTAAACTGAAAATTGAAGGTCGAGTCCTATATTTTTTGGAAATTCCAGAATTATCAGACATTTGCAATTATAGATCGTACAAGAGGTTGAATTATTGTACAAATCCGATACTCATCGGACATCTGACAACCCTGTCACTTCGTTATCAGTGTCATGGCGGAGATTCCGAGAGTGATCTTATTTGCTTAAAAACATTTGAATCACCAAGCTTCCATATTCGGAGCAGAATCACCCAGATTAATGACACGCAGAAGTCCGAGTCTGATGAGAGAATTTCGCAATTGTAACCATTTTGGTCACCAAATACAACCATGACACCAGCGAGTCTGGTCAACAAGTTTGAATTAAAGCAATTAAACTTTGTCTTTTTTTTGTTGTCCATGTCATTTATTTTACAGAGTACACTTGCCCAAAAATGCATCAAGCTCAATGAAATAACCAGCTCATGACTCGTGTAAACCTTTAGCATATTAAAGGCTTCCACGTAACCAAGGTCTATCCTTGATATAAATGACATGACATGTCACAAGACTCGACACTTAGCTCAGGTGACTTGTTGACATCTCTGGGTGCAAGTATGGTATTGTTGTGGTTGACGAAATTCGCAAACCACCATTCAGGTCCCTTAGGTGAGATATCTCTGTAAGTATATGTGTAGTTAGGCCCAAACCCGTTGTTTAGAGGGAATAAATGTCATTCATTCGGGCTGCGACCCCTCTAGATAGCCGTTTTTCTTTTACTATCTTTATTTTGGACCAGCTTTATTTACTACCACTTTATTTACTACCACCACCAACCACGTCTCAACAGCCATCACACAACAACCACCTGCCGCAATGCCGCTTCACAACAACAACAACGCCAACAGCCATGACCTTTACCATCACATCTCGCTCTCGCAACCATCGCATCACCGCCATTTCCACGCCGCTTGTGGGCGCCGATACTGGACTCGTGCAGGGCGCGCACCGAGCAGCGTGTGCAGAAACATCACAGCCTTTCCGAAGAAAACGGATCAAAAACGACTCACGCCCACTTCTGTTCCGTCCTATCGGCGAGCGTGGGGCGATTTGGCCCCGCCTCCGGGTGCGTTGGAGTAATATCGCTATATGCAAATTCATGGATCAAAAAGCATTCACGCCCACTTTTCCTCGGTCCAATGGGGAGCCAGCCAGAGGTGAAGGGTCGAAGGTAAAGGGTCGAAGGCGAAGGAGCGAGGCGACGGGGGCCATAAAGGGCCGCGTTCACTTGCCAAAAAGGCAGTTGAGTTGGTAGTTGGTGGAGTCAAGTTGAGTTGGGAAGAAGAAGAAGTAGTAGTAGTCAGTCAAGTGGAGTTTGGAGTTGAGTTGGGAAGAGCCAGTCAAGAGAGGAGTCGGAGAAGGCAGTTGGACGGAGCTGTGGAGAGTTGGAGAGGTGGCGGCGGCGAAGGCAGTCGAGGGGGTGCTCGTGTCAGAGTCGGGGAGCTGCAGAGTGTGCTGTGTCACGTGATTGGGTTTTCGTATATCATGCCTCGCCCGCTAGGGGTGGCAGGACTGTGAGGAGAGGCCGGCAACGCGACCGAGGTCGTGGTGGAGACGCTCGTCGCGGGACCCGAGCCAGGGAGATATCCTCCTTCCCCGAGCATCAACAACCCCCTCCTGTTTCCCCCCACGCTGAGATAGTGCGAGAAGGGGGCCCCGTTCCCACCCCATACCAGGCAGTCCCAGCGAGGCCCGCGGAGTCGGGGCGCCAGCGCCATTTTGCGGCTCATCACCAGACGGGTAGGCTCGACGTGGTCTCGGCCCCAGGCCGTCTGCCCCCTCATAGTGGAGGGTGGTCCCTTTTTCTTTTGCTTTGAGTATATGTGTTGTCGGCGCCGTCTGTGAAGTAAAACTGTATAAGTGTTGCCGTGTGCTCGGTAGTCGGTTAGCTCTGCATTGTCTTTTGCTTTTACATTTGCTTTTTGTGCATTATTGTGTGTTTCTTCTTCTTCTTTTACATTTGCTTTTGGTGTAATTGTATATGTGTGCTTTCCGTTCATCGCGAAATAAATGTGCTTTATGTTGAACTGTTTTCCCGTTTCGCTTCGTCTTTTCCTTTATTGAATCTCCATCTTGCTTCACGTAAAGGGTTGGTCGTGGGCTAAAACGCCCGATAATTAATCGAACCGTCGAGGCCGACGATAACACTGCTCGGTTATCCCGATAGTACGGAACGGGTCGCTTAAAGTGGCCCGTGTCCGAAGTCGACCTGCGGCGAGGTGCGATCGCCCGGTCTACCCTCCGTGTGGGTACTTAGGTAGGTCGAATTTGGCGAGCAACCCTATCCCACGCGGGGGCCGATTGGCACGATCGTGGTGAGGCCGAAAGGTCCACCCGTGACTGGTTCCCGGCGTTAGTCCGAGAGGGTCACGACGGGATTGTCCGTCCGGTGGGCGACGTGCCGCGATTCGAGTTACGTGGCCGCTCGCACGCCGGCGGGCGCGAATCCGCAACAGTATGATGAAAGTTGGCTGGAACGAGAACAGCAATGAGTTCACTCAATATTTTTAATACGTGTTCGTCTCTTCTTCAATCAATCAAGTTGTTAGCTGACCAGATCAATTCCAAATTATGTCAACATCAATCTGTGTAATGGTATCCGAACACTAAAATAAGTTATGCCAGCGATCTCTCAGCGATGTCGGACTTGAAAGTGTTTTAAAATTTGGAGAAACTGTTAAAATGGCTAGATCGTTATTATATACATCAAGGGATCCAGTTGATGTTTTGCTGATTTGTGGAAATAAATCATGAGATCTCCCATCATATCATGAGACATTGTACTAATTGGGTTTCTTTCTTAATGGGGGGGGGGGGGTGTTTGATGAAGGTTTTTGTTGTTGTTTTTTTGCAAAAATAAATTTCATCAGTGAAATCTGTGATAATCTGTTACACACACAGGAGACGCTTGATAAACGCGCGCGCGCGCGCACACACACACACACACACACACACACACACACACACACACACACACGTTTCACAATTAATCCGCGAGACGACGAATATTGGTCATATTACTGTATTGAGAAAAGAAATGTGTAAAAGGTGTGTGTTTGATGGCAAGGTGTACAGTTCTTAAATATTGCTTATCAGCAGTGTTTTACCTGTTATAATGAAAGGAAATAACTTCTAAATTGTTATAAAATGACCATCTGAGCACATTCCTCTTAATGCCAGGAATCCCTGGTTAAAATCCCGTATAATGTGTTGATTTATTTGTTGCCTCTTAGTATTTTTGGAATTCATATAAGTATAATGTTGCGGACTCGGGGTTCAAGGCTCACCATGAGGGGAAGCGCTCGAGTCCCTCTCGAATGACCGCTCCTGTGGCCGCTAAGCACAGATAACTCCACACACTGGCAGGTTGATAGGCAACCACGAACGCGGTCAGTCCAGGTAGGTTACACTACTTCACGTGATACCTTACCTGTGGACGGCCGGTCAATTAGGGTCACATGCCCTCAGCGCACACTCGGATTACTGATGAGTGTTACAATGAGTGTGTGCTGGCTAACAAGAGCAAATTTGGTGGGGTATAACTTCCCTGCTAAACTAATATGCAAACCAATGAAGGAAAAGGCAAAACGAGCTGGGTACATTTATAACAAAAGCAATTTTTTTACAAGCAAGGGCGAGGAAAGTTACGTGGCACATCAAAAAAAAGGTTTATTCACAATATTATGTACAGCAGGGGAAAGCAAGGAATTTGTGGGTGAGGCAAAATAAATGCAAATATTTACAAAAAGAAAGTGGACACAGAGCAGCGGTACCCTGATATTAATTTCTACAATCTTAACTTATGTTTCACCTAACAGGTGCACAAGCACACACACCTGAGCAAGCTAGAGAGTCCAGAAAGAGGAGAAGCACTTGAGGTGTAGGTGACCTTGTTGAACCTGGCGCAGTCAACGGACCTCCGCAACCCAATCGCTTTGGAAGGGGGAGGAGGGCAGAAAACTGCAGGTGTCTACGGTGTGAGTGTGAGGTGAAAAATGTGGAGTGCAGTGTAATGCAAGAAGAAGTGCAAGAGGTGCAAATCGGTAATCGCTGCTTTTTAGATTATGCATCCACAGTGGATGAGTCACAGATGGGAGAATAATATGCATGCGAAGACAGCTTAACAGAGCATGTGTGAGAAAGTCTGTGTTTGGTATAATGACTGTGGAACGCCGTCAACGCCGAGCACCGATGACCTGGGGATGACTCGGCAATGACCCTGGCAATGCTCGCTCCACCCTGCTCACCTCACTCAGTTGCACTGCCCTCTCAGCTCGGATGTCGCTCGGCTCAACAAAGGTGAAGGACGAAGAGGTTCTATTCAAGAGAATCAAGAGACGGACTGACTAACTGATTTGCTCTCTTTTTATAGAGCCTGGAGTGGAGGAGGGGCCAGAAAGTGGGATCAAAACACCCTGTAGGTGTTTCCATGCATCCGCATTGGTACGTGGATGTTACTCCAAGCCATCGCCACATCCCGCCACACACCAGAGCCGAAAATGGCCTCATTTTTTTAGCCAAGCGAAAATGGCCAAGCTCAAGCTTGGCCATGTGACACAGCTCCGTAATTAACATTGGCTGAAGGTCATCGGGAGCGCTCTCGGGCCATGAACATGCATTGAACTCTGTTCGAGAGTTGTAATTTAGCAGAGTGCCAGGGCTACTTGGACGTCATTGAATGAACCCCTGCACATATTTGCGGTTCAAGTTACATTCCGAAATACCCCAGCTCGCAATGTCCTTCATCCCCCCCCCGCCCCCCGGCATCCTTAGAGACTGTGGTGAGCGTCCAGGGAGTTAACTATGGTAAGGGCAGTTTGTAGTGGTTGTTGTGAGGTAGAGGAAGCACTGTGGCATTTGTGGTGAAGGCATTGAAGTATTGGGAGTGGTTGAAGAGGTTGTGGTGAGGAGGTTGAAGTGATTGGTTGCGGTTGTGGAATTTGTGGTGAAGTGGTTGGGTGGAGGTTGTTGTGAAGGTTTTTAGAAGGCATTGTGAGAATTTTGGTGAGGGTTGTAGCATTGTGGTGAGCGTGGTGAGGGTCTGAGATGAGGCATCGTTTTAACAGGAAATGGCACACGATTTGAACGGGGATGCTACGGCACATCCTCATGATGTCACTGTCCGGCCTGTGGTGTGCATACATGCATGGTGGGGTTTGTGTGTGAAATATAGTAAATAAAAGAAGTGAAAGAATAGAGGATTGAAGACCTAACAAAATGCCCTATGCAATGCCTCTTGTCCCATGTAACCACTAAACATATGGAATGGCTAACTAAATGAATACCAACGAGATAACCGTCTCAGGATCGCTATATGCGGGATGCCATCGTCTCAGAGAAGTGCTGGCTTTGCAGAGCCGCAACAATACAAATGGCATGGTTTGATATGTTCTGTAATACTAGCAGATACAACCCACCGCTTTGCTGGCAGGGATGTTAAGGGGGGGGGAGGGAGAGAGAGGAGGGAGGGGGGCTAGGAGGGGGTGAGGAAGGTGGGAGCTAGGAAGGGGAGGAGAGCAAGAAAAAGGGGGAGGGGTGGGGAGAGCGGCACCTCACCAAACGCCGCTATACACTCCGGGAGGGGGGTGGTGGGAGCGAGGAGAATGAGAGAGAGAAGCGAGAGTGGGGAAGTGAGGAGGGGGTTTGGGAGGAGGTAATCACGAGGAGAGGGGTTCTCGACATGTGTTTGGAAGTGGGTCTTGTGGGGGTAGTGCAGGATTGAACGAAATGGGGTACGTTAAAACAGCATGCCAATACAGCATTTAGAGACCGCCCGGATATGTCAATGGGGGCTGGAGAGGGGAAGGGGTTTTGGAGGAGGTAAGTATGAGGGAAAGGGAACGTAAGGTAGCTTGAAGAGAAGGAAAGGATGTGTGAGGGTAGGGGATTTTGACGTGTGTGTGTGTGTGTGTGTGTGTGTGTGTGTGTGTGTGTGTGTGTGTGTGTGTGTGTGTGTGTGTGTGTGTGTGTGTGTGTGTGTGTGTGTATGTGTATAAATAAATATAAATAAATTTATATACGAAAATTCAAAACACACCTGGGCCACAAGTGTGCCTCGCTGACTGGGTCTTCAGTCAAAGTCCTCAGCCTTATCCCGTTTTAGCCCTTCAACCTTGATATGGTCAGCTAAGGTGGGCCATAGTCAGGTTCTTTATGTAATTTCGTTATAATTTTTGGAAGATTATGAAAACTATATATTTCTGAAAACATAGCCTAATAAATCAGAAAAAGTTTGATTCCATTTTCTCAGATGTCATTATGGTGGCCATCTTAGATTTTTTTAAACTGGCGACCCTCAAACACTAGTTTCTCAATATCTCGCCTCCCAGATGACCTAGAAACAAGATTCCAGTGGCCAAATCTACATGTTTTGGGGGCAAGAAATCCAATGGTGATAATTACAAATGTCAATGACACATGTATGGGTGTCTATCTTGCATTTTAATATGCATAGCTGAACAGAACAGAAAAAGAAAAAAGATATTTGGAATTTGACACCCAAGTTTACACACAAGCAAACACAAGCAAACTGTCATGTCTGTCTACACATCTCCATCGTCCTCACTATCATCACTGTCACTAGCAAGTGTGATATCCTGAGAGTCTTCATCATTCTGGCAGTCAGTGCTACACTGACATAGCTTCGTGCAGGGTCGCTCCACTGAATTGCACGAACATCTGTGTGAAGAACAGTCTGCTTTGCATTAACATCTGACCATCTCAATGATGGCCTCTGGTGCTGAGAGGGACTCAGTTGTCATTGGTTTCAGCTGGCCATCCTCGTCCTTGTAGTAGCCATTCTATAGTGGGTCAACAAACTCCTGCTGGGCGATATCTGCCTGACCCCACACTCTGGCCTGGATATGCTGCTTGAGAGCACCAAGTGTGGGTGGAAGCTTGTCACTTTCAGCCATGTGCTTGCAGAAAAGATACCATCTCAGTTCAGGGATGTTGTCGATTTGGATCCCCTTAGGTAAGTATACAGTGCATACAAACTCAGCCAAAGTAGATAGCAGATCCTCTGTCACTTCACTGGTTTGATACAGCATTTGCAGAGCCTTGACACAACATGATCATCTGCTTTTAGGTAGATGTTCAGCCAGGAAGCTTTGCCTATTCTAGAAAACCGCCCAGTGTTGTCTGCTCCTGTAAATGCATGAAATGCTGGCAAAGCCTTTGCTCGATCTGCACCCAGAGCTTTCCATATTGGTTTCACTTCCAAAATCCCAGATGCCATTGAAACACAAGTATTTTTCAGCAGGATTTCATAACTTGCTACAACCAGCACCAGTACATCTGTGTCTGGGGAGAAGAACATGAGCTGTGCATCGGATGGGTTGTGACGTGAAGCCAGAACTGCATGGTGGATCGACAAGGTGTCTGCTTCTCCATGGTTGTTGCCTTCAAAGTCCAATTGACTGTTGCTCTCGGTGTGCCCTGCAGCAGAAGCAATGACAAGCTTTGGGGATTCTTTGCCGTATTCAACTGTCTTTGATGCCAGATACTCCGTCAGATCAGCCTGAGTACAAGAGTACAAGACTGCTGGCTTTCTTATGTTCTTCTGCAGGACAGACTTCACACTGGGCAGTTCAGTAAGGATCTTCTCCTTCAGCCACCATCTGGTGAATGCCGGGAAATGGTTTCCATACCGTCTGGTCCAAGCATTCTGGTGTATGCGGTTTCAATGTCATCAATTGAGAGGTAGGCTTGGTTTTGAGTTTGCACATCAACAAGGTTGATCAGCTCAATCAGACATGCATTTTGTAGCGGATGGACTTTTGATGAACTCTTTGTGTCACCTTGATCTCGCGTGGCATGGAATACATGTTTTGTCCAACAAGATTTGTGATATCTAACATCTACTGCATGGGCATCTGTTGGTGAGATACATGTGTTTAGTCTCGTTTTGAATGCTGGATTTTGGGACTTATCTACAGCTGATTTGAGAGTTTCTCCAGCATTTTGTGTGCAGGCTTTGAACAACTGTTCATCAGTGTCTTCTTGACAGAAGAAACACAGGTCCTTGTCCAGCGGCACCGTACATGACCATGTGAATGGGAAAGACTGACAGATGGGCTTGGTTCATCCATATCAGTGCTGCCTCTGTTCTGTCCACGTCTTTTGGCAGGGTATGACCCAGTGGATAATGCATGTTCATAGTGGTCTCGGGCTTGCTGAATGTGGTCCTTGTTAGTCACGACCAGGTAACAGTTGCGATGCCAAAATGCATGCTCTTCACATAGTGTTTCTTTTTTGATGTCCGTGAGCCACTTTTGCATTTCAACATAGTTTCCATCTTTCAAGCTGGCTCTCTCCTTTACTGTATCTAGTATCTTCTGGTAGGAATCTAATATAGGATGTAATACCAAGTGTCCTTTACTTTGGTCATCAGACTGACAGAGTATACACAGCTTCCAGTTAATTATTTCCTGACCCTGTCTCTCTGCTCCAAGCTGACGAAGCTGAGACATCTTGCTCATGTTGCTCCAATACAGGTCTGTAAAAAGAAAGGTAAACACCACCCATTAACATACAACACCCAATACTACACACACAATATGTATGGTATAATGTACATACAAAAAATAGTCAGAGGGGCTTTGCAGTTGACACACCTGGAAACACAGCTAACATGTGCTAACTAGAGTTGGCTTGGACAAGCTGCATACACACCAGCCACGTAGGAACAGAACAGGAACATACCTAGATTCGTCTGAATTATTTTGATGTTCCTCCAATACCTGCAGATATTGACGTAATAACTGCAAATACAATCACCACAGATAAACCTACAAATGCCAGCACTAGATTATGTACCTGTACACTGACTTGTTGCACTAAGTACACTTTTGTTCAGATACCCACTTGGATCAGGTTCCAATGTCACCGAGGAGCCAGGATAAGGAGATAAGCGTAAACTTCAGTTATGCGCATTAAAAATCCAAGATGGTGACCTAAACCTGTGCCATTGATCATTTGTACTGATGTCTAATTATCGCCATAGAATTTATTTCCCCCAAAAAGGTAGATTTAGCCACTGGAATCATGATCCTCGGTCATCCAGAAGTCAAGATATTGAAACAATAGTATTGGAAAGTTGCAGTTTTAAAAATCCAAGATGGCCGTCATATTGGCTTCTGGGAAAATGGAATCTTGCATTTTCTGAGTCACTATTCCATGAAGTTTCCAAAAATGTATAGTTTTCCTAATCTCCAAAAAAATATAACGAACTCATATTTCTGGACATTGTGAACTGGACCACCAGCAGGGTCCCATATGCCTCCACATGCAGCAAGTACACTTGGATGCATACGCACCAGAACCCCCAGTCAGCAAGAGCACAAATTACAACAACAACAACAACAACAAAACAACAGCTGCCACTCCCAGAATCCACAGCACCGAAAATATATACTGGAGCACAGGAGCAACCACCAACCTTAAAATATGCACCACTCAACAGCAAAACATATAAAACAGATGCAAACACGCACGCGCACACACACACACACACACACACACACACACACACACACACACACACACACACACACACACACACACACACACACACACAGTCACTACCCCGTTTGGGGCTGAAAGAACCACAGCCCAATCAACCTCAACCGACACTGTTCAACCTACCTTCAAAAACTTCCTCCAAATCCAAAATGAGCCTTTCAAGGCAACCTGGTCCACTCTCTCACACATCCTCCTTCTTTCCGTTCCACAAACTCCGAGTTGAGCAAGAAATGCACAGAAGGAATTGTCAATATACCCTCTACAGCCCCCTCCAAATGGGTCACAAGAAACTCGCCAACCCTTCTCCCAACACACCACATCCAGCTCACCATACTTTCCTCTCTTCCTCCTCCATATTCTCATCCCAAGGTACTGACAATTCCTCAGAGATGACATGCCTTGTTGTACCTGACCAGTTGACAATGTCAGGCTGCAACCTTATCATGCAGATCTCCATTTGTCGCTTTAGGTCTGCCACCACCTGTCAATCATATATACATATATGTGGCAGTGCCAAGTCATATTTGAGTGTACTCGTACGTGCCCGTACGTGCAAAAAAAAAAGAAGTACGTGCCAGAAACAACAACTACACAGGCCGTTCCTTCGCTCTCGTAAACGACGACTGGATTGGGGCATTGTGTTTATCTATAAATGCGGATCAGAAATGGAGACATTATTAGAATACAGTAAGTCATCACTATCCGGAAGTGGTGCGTGCCCGTACGGAATGTTCACATGCATTCCACGAATTATCGCTTTCATTGAGGTAACAACTGCTGTGATACTTACACACACAGAGTTAATTAAAATCCAAATTAAAATCAAGTTTACCTCCCTGTCTTTGCTTGCCATGACATTCGCTGCCATTGACCATTGTCACTCCGACGCCACGGTAACGCAGGCACGGATTGATCCCCATTGAAATGAAAACGAGAGAAGAACCTTCAGAGTGTAGGCTTTATTCCATTTGATTGAAGCCGCTTCTACGGGCACACCAGGGAATACAGGCGCAGCAAGGAGTACATAAGCAGTAAAGTATACACGCGCAACTAATCACCGCAAAATAAATCAGTATAAGCCCGGAGTCCGATATACTCTCAATTCTCACCATTCAACGAGCACCAAGTGAACCGCCGCCATAAACGACAATGCCCCTGGGACAATCACCCCCGACCGAGCCGAACCTCAGCTTTATCTATTCCGTGCTCGAGCCGTGCAACATGTGATCACACGTCACGACCTTCAATTCACCACATTTTCCCCGTCTTTAAAATGTAACTAGAGGCCCAACTAACGCACCATGATTACTTCAGCACTATAGGAGCATACATTTCAAGCAACGCGAACTATCTAAACTACAGAAGCATACATGCCAAGCAGTGAGGATAATTTTGAGTTGTAGGAGCATGGTCATGAGCATCGATATATGATATAATGAGCATATAGGAGCATGAGCATCGAGGATGCCGATAATCCCCTTTACAGATTGAGTCGGCGAGGGGGTATTATCCGTTGACCTCTCCGGGAGTAGATGGCGGTTTCACTTGAGGGAGGCTTCCGATCCTCTTGGTGAGCCTCGACTCATGCCGGAGATGACTCCCCGACCGCTCTCGGGTGGAACGCGGCAGCTCCGTCGCCACCCTTCTCGGGTGGAGTTCCTGGGGGGGAACACCTGGGGAGGGGATGTTAGAGGGAGGAGTGCCAGAGGGTGGTGTACCTGCGGGAGGAGTACCTGAGGGAGCCAAATGGCGAACCGACACAGTGGTCTCCCTGCCATCCGGGAGCCTGACATGAGCATACTCTGGATTAGTATCGATGAGTTCGACCTCTTCCACCATGGGTTCATACTTGCTTTGTCGTACCGGGCATTTCATGAACACTGTTCCGGGATGGGTTAGCCAGTTGGGCACCGATTGGCCGTCAACATAACGCCGCTGGTGAGTAAACATTCGTTCGTGAGGAGTTGCATTGGTGGACGTGCAGAGCAAAGAGCGTATGGAATTCAGAGCGTCGAGAAGGGTAACCTCCCACTGCTCGGGCCCCAGTCCTCTCGATTTCAGCGCCAGAGTTACGGCTTTCCAAATAACTCCATTATATCGTTCCACCTGCCCATTACCCTGTGGGTTGTAACCCGTCGTTCGACTAGTTGCGATGCCGTGCTCTAATAGGAATTGTTTTAGCCCGGCCGACATGAAACACGGCCCTCTGTCTGAATGTATGTACGAAGGTTTCCCAAACATAGCGAAGAGGTCAGACAGACATTTCACGACAGTGCCCGAGGTCATATCCGAGCACGGAAATGCGAAAGGGAACCTTGAATATTCATCAACAACAGTGAATATGTATCTGTTGTCTGTCTCGGTCGGCAGGGGCCCTTTGAAGTCAATGTTTAGTCTCTCGAAGGGAGAAGTGGCCTTGATCAATCTGCCAGAAGCCGCGCCATAGAATCTGGGTTTTAGTTTAGCACAAACAGGGCATGAAGCATTCATTTGTTTAATATCTTCAATAGAATAGGGAAGGTTTTGTCTGCGTACGAAATGTGCCATTCTGGTTACCCCCGGGTGGCACAGAGACACATGGAGGTCTTGCAAAGCCCGACTGATTGTCGCTGAACAGTAGACCCGAGAGAAGGTGTCTGCAGCAGGGTTTTCCCTCCCGGGCCGGTAGACTATGTCATAACTATAGCAGGCTAGGTCTATCCGCCATCTCATAATTTTTTCATTCTTAATTTTCCCGTTATTTTTCCCATCAAACATGAATGCCACGGATCATTGGTCCGTAACGAGCGTGAAGTGGTTTCCCAGTAAATAATGTCTCCATTTATGCAGGGCTTCGACGATGGCGTACGCTTCCTTCTCTATTGCCGAGTGTCTCTGCTCGCTTCCAGAGAGAGTTCTCGAGAAGAACGCGACGGGCCGCCCAGACTGATTAAGCGTAGCAGCTATCGCGTGATCAGAAGCATCTGTTTCCACCACGAAGGGCACCAAGCTATCGATCGATAATACCACGGAATTACTGATATCATCTTTGAGGCTGTGGAAAGCTGTTACAACAGCGGCATCTGGTGGGAAGTTTTTGCAATGCACTAGGGGATGTATTTTCTCGGAGTATCGGGAAATCCATCTTGCATAGTAAGCGAACATGCCGATTACCCGGCGCATTGTCTGCAGGTCCTGAGGTGGGGGTAGCTCACGAAGTGGGCGCAATCGTTCAGGATCAGGCTTAATCGTGCCGTCGGCTATTGTGTAGCCGAGAAGGTCAATTGACCTTGCCGAGAATACGCATTTCTCGTAGTTGAGAGTCAGATTATATTTTCTAGCAATGCTCAAGAATCTGTCCAGATTCATGTCATGTTCCCCCTGATCCCTACCGCACACTGTGACATTGTCCACGTAAACAAAAGTGTCTTTGAGGTTTTCATCTGAGATGATGTCGTCCATAACCCGTTGGAAGCAAGCTACTCCATTCGTGACACCGAACGGAATCCTCCTGAATTGGTAGAGGCGTCTACCTGCCTGGAACGCGGTGTAAGGTTTGTCTTCCTCTCGGATGGGAATTTGATGATAGGCGCTTTGCAAATCGATGGTGCTGAATATCTTATAATTGGCCACGCGTTCGACCATCTCGTCTATGCGCGGCAAAGGGTAGGCATCGAGTTGGGTGAAACGATTGACCGTTTGGGAATAATCGACAACCATTCGTTTATTATGATTCTGATTGGCGGTGACCAACACCTGTGCGCGCCATGGCGAATCGCTCGGTTCTATAATTCCTTCTTCCAGTAATCGCTTGGTCTCTGAAGTGATGAAATTCATATCAGCAGTGGTATATCGCCGCAATTTGATCGCTATCGGTTTACAGACCGGCGACAAGTTAGCAAACAGCTGGGGGGACGTTACCTCTGCGGTGGTCAAAGCATTTAAAATTAGACGAGGTTTGCTTCCTCCAAAGGGTATTTCGACGCTCATGTGCTGCTTTAGGACATTATGACCCAGAATTATGTCTGCGCATAAATCACGAAGCACCAGTACCCTTACATCCCGATGCGTGTACCCTTTTACGTCCAATTCAACATTGCAGTACCCTCGTACGCGGGACCGTAGTGATGTGGCGGCCATGCATACCGTATTGTCTGTTGGGTGGATCTTCCATCTCCTGCCCTTCACTAGCGAGCTGTTGACGAAACTTTCAGAGCTACCGTTATCAATCAGAGCCTCAGCCATATGCCCGTTAATTCGTACGTTGATGATAGCCTTGGATAGATTCCCCGGTGAGGCTGCAGTTAGTTTCTTTTGTGAGTAGAGAGCCGCAGAAGTGGGTTTATTTTTCCTTAGAGTAGATTTACATACCCTGGCATAATGCCCTTTCTTGTCACAATTCATGCATGTAGCATCTCTGGCGGGGCATTTGTGGCGGGGTGTCTTTTGTACCCACAAAAGAAGCATTTACCAACCGGAGTGGTTGCTGAGGAGTTTGACGAGGTCTGGGTATCCGACTCCTCGGGTTTTTCTCCATCCCCTGTGTCAGGCTGTGTCTGTGTCTGTGGGGTTCCTTGAGTTTCCACCGTAGCGGCGTTCATTAGCAGCATCGGTGTCCCAAATGACTCAGATTGCTGCTGAGCCGTATCCATCGCTCGAGCCTGATCGACTACCTTTTCAAGAGTGGGTTGCGCTTTCTCTAGTAAGCGTTGCCGTATGTGGGCTGATCTGAGTCCTTGGATAAATGCCTCCCGGGTCGCTTCATCTCGGTGTTCCTCGGCGTTTACGGCCCGGAAGCTGCCGTCTTTTCCCAGCTGTTTCAGAGCTTGCAGGAACTGATCGATTGTCTCCCCAGCTGCTTGCTTGCGTGTGTTGAGAAGATGTCATATGTATACCTCATTCTTGCGCTTCACGTAGAGCGCCTGCAGCACGTCGATCGCTGCATCGTAGGTGTCGCACTCCGAGAAGAGCCTGTATACACTGGGCGAGACATGATTCACAAGGGCGGCCAATTTGTCGGCTCCCTCTTCGATGATGGTCAGATAGTGTGAGAAGGAACGTAACCAATGCGACCATTTCATTTCTGAGTCAGTCGCGTTTGGGTCTGCGTCGAACCTCTCTGGTTTGTAGATCTTGTCCATCGTTGGTTGAGAGAGCCGAGAAAACCAAATGGAATAAATTGAAATGAAAACGAGAGAAGAACCTTCAGAGTGTAGGCTTTATTCCATTTGATTGAAGCCGCTTCTACGGGCACACCAGGGAATACAGGCGCAGCAAGGAGTACATAAGCAGTAAGGTATACACGTGCAACTAATCACCGCAAAATAAATCAGTATAAGCCCGGAGTCCGATATACTCTCAATTCTCACCATTCAACGAGCACCAAGTGCACCGCCGCCGTAAACGACAATGCCCCTGGGACAATCACCCCCGACCGAGCCGAACCACAGCTTTATCTATTCCGTGCTCGAGCCGTGCAACATGTGATCGCACGTCACGACCTTCAATTCACCACACCCATCGTTACCGGCACGGCACGTGACGTCATCGTCGGCCGGACGCGCACCGGCCAACGCAGCAACGTGTCCTGTCATTGGATTGGTAAATAAATGGCCGCAGCAACGTGTCCTGTCATTGGTTGGTAAATAAATGGCCATAACTTAAGAAGCACTTGTCCGATTAATATCAAACCTTGAAAAGGCACATCCACAGGGCCCAGCAATATAGCTGGCAAGTTTCAATTAGATCGGACCAGTGGTTGTCGAGAAACAGCGGTCACACACACACACACACACACACACACACACACACACACACACACACACACACACACACACACACACACACACACACACACACACACACACTGCTGGAATTATATATACGAGTACGTGCCCGTAAAAAAAAAATTAATAATTAATAAAGAAATATTCAAACCGCGAACAACAAACAACAACCACCACACTGGCCGTTTCTTCGCTCTCGCGTGCCCACACGTGCGTGGCCCGGAAGTTGGCATATTATTCGCAGTAACGATTATTCGCAATTTAGTTTTAATACCCAATTATTCAATTAGTGCCAACGTATTTTACCTTTTCGCAATATCGTGGCAAGGAAAAACAAAAAGACAAGAGAAGAAAGAGAAAAAAAATACTTCCTGGTTCGGAGCATACCAGCACTCTTATGTTACCGAAATGTATGCACCGTCTAATATGAAAACGATCATAACTTGTGGCATTGTGTTTATCTATAAATGCGCATAAGAAATCGAGAAATTATTAGAATACACGAAGTCATCACTCTCCGGAAGCCCGTACGTTGTAACCCGTAATGGGGAACACGGCTGAGCTTCCCTTCCCCATCGGCCACGCCTACGCAACAACGTGTCTTGTCATTGGTTTGGTAAATAAATAGCCATAACTTGGGAAGCACTTGTCCGATTAATATCAAACCTTGAAAAGGCACATCCTCAGGTCCCCAGCAATATACCTGGCAAGTTTCAATTAGATCGGCCCAGCGGTTGTCGAGAAACAGCGGTCACACACACACACACACACACACACACACACACACACACACACACACACACACAGAGATTGCTGGAATTATTTATATATATATATATATATATATATATATATATTTAATATTTATTTCAGTAAATATATATACTTGTACTAAACAGATACAAACTCCTGCATGGGGCTTGTGTGAAAAAATTCTGATTCAATTCTGAACTGAAACCCAAGCACTTTCATCACTTACACAGCAATGGCCCAGTGAACTTTTGAGTCTTTGGGATATCCTCAGAAATTTCTCACACAAACACAGCAAGCTTTATCATGGCCAATCACTTACATGCCTGCTTGGCAAACCCCGTGTATTAGATATATATATATATATATATATATATATATATATATATATATATATATATATATATATATATATATATATATATATATATCCTCCAGTATACTGAGCTGAAGTTGTTCTTCAAGACAGTGACCTTGTCACAATCATCTTCACTTGTTTCATCATTGACCTTCCCTCCATCCGAAGGTCAGGTGTGGGGCTAATCGCTGATCATTTTACAACATTTAGCACCTTTCCTGACTCATCTTACAATGAAGAGGAACATTACCACCAACAGCAAGGCATGACTAACACACAGACTTGGGCTGAGAAGTTGCTATTTTCATTTGTGTCACAGAAATGTCAACTCATTACTATCCTATAAGAGAAATGTCCCTGATTTTAAGGCTCCACCATCGTAGAATCCTTCATTGTCAACATCATTATTCACCGAAAAGTAAATGGGTCCAGACACATCAACACCCTATCAATAAGAGCAGGTTAGGGCTAGTAGGATAGCCTCGAGGTATACACAATGCACAATCGCCTCCAAGTGATTGTCTGTGTCTGTCTGACTGTCTATCTGTCTGTCTGTCTGTCTGTCTGTCTGTCTCTCTTCTCTCCTCTCTCTCTTTCTCTCTCTCTCTCTCTCTCTCCCCCCCCCGCCCCCACCTGGTGAGGATCCGGATCTGGATACGATAATTATTTAATTATCAAAATGATTCTTCACCGTTGAGAGATAGGGCCAAAAACGATATAGTACTGTATCACACGATATTTCAAAAATGTATTGGGCCCAATATGTTCTTGTGGATCAGACATTCCACGGCGGAGGTGTGTACTCTACCGAGTGCCCTTCCAGTTACTCATTCATTGCTTTGGAGTCCATTTTATTTCAGAATACTGTTATCATATTTTGTATCTGTGATTAAAAAAAAAAAAACAAGTTCAATGAATATCCTTTTTGAAAAAAGAAATGCTTGTTCCATAAATGTGGTCACAGGGGGTGGGATTGGTTTGTCTGAGCATGAGACCGCTCCTCCCCTGGTATGTGTGGAACGTTTACGTACGTGTATCGAGCACTGAGAGTATGGGTAGAGTCAACAGAAGAAAGCAGAAAACATGTCACGTGGTTCTGCAGACTGTTGCAAGTTGCAGGATGCCATCAGTCAGTTTGGCATTGCAAGATAAATTTAATCATGCTGGATGCACGAGGCAATCTTGAACCATTTTGTGATGTTTGAGTTGTTTCCATACAGGAAACCTAATTTGGCAAACATTTTTTTCAGACATGGAATGCTGTATGTGCTGTGGGTGTCTGTTTGAACAACCTTCTCTTTCTCTGTGTTAACTCACATTTCCTCCTGCATTTTCTCTGTTTCCTACCTCTCATTTTCTCTCCCCCCTCCCTCATCCCCAAGCTAGCAGCCCAGCATTCTGTAATAACAAGGCCCACGTGGTGTGGGATCAGAGCCACAGCCTGCTGTGATGACTCTCCAGGCCGAGCGGTGCACACCTTGAATACACCATTTCTTCCTTTATATCCCGTTACTTGCTTACCATTTCCCCTCACCCTGCGTTCCTTGGAGCCCCCGTGTGTTGTTATTGTTAGTCAGTGGATAACATCATAATGAGCTGGCAAAAGGGAGAGAGGCTGATGGGATAAGGGAACCTTTACCCCCCCCCCCCCCCATGGCTCCAACATATTCTTGATTATAAAGCCACACAAACACTTCACTGTTTATGAGAAATGAAAATGGTGCCACAAGCTCGAGCTGTTTTGTCAGATTTGTGATGGCAATTTTGTGGTTTCTTGCAAATTTCATCAACAAGTGTTCACTCATTTTAAAGTCATTGAGGCTATGTTGGCTTTAAAAGTTTTACTCCACAATACAACACTCTGCTCGTGAAGAAACGAAATCGCAGTTTATGGATCTGGCCCTCAATGATATCATGGAGTGTTCATGGTGCAAAAGACTCAAATACAGACTTAACTTCCTGGTAAAAAGGTGTAAGAATTCTACAAGCTGTTTAATCCCATCACCTGCTGTCATTACACTTCAATTACCTTCGATAAGGAGATTATTATTATTTTCGCATGAACATACAAATTGTCAAGATTGTCTTAAAGCAACGACATCTGTGATCTTAGGAATTGAAGAAGCCAGATCACGCACCCATCCATTGGGACCATACTCTGTACAGAGCGTTGGTGCTCCCAAAGCTGTCGCCAGGGATATTGAGCACAATCCTGGATGGGTCGCCACTCAAACATAGGCTCATTGATACTCGAATGGCTCATTCATCCCAGCAAGCTGGTACTCATTTCGCCGACCTCGGAAGGATGACAGGTATGAGTCAACCCCACCTGGTATTAATTCAACGAGAGTGGGATTTGAACTCAGGACCTTAGAATCCCAAGCCCACCACCGTAACCATTGAGCTAACACCAGACATAGATCACAAATATTCTGCAGGTTTCGATCAGAACATCTTCGCAGATAACCAACAATCACTGAACTGACCACTCCAACATAGCATCATGTGATTTTTATATATGTATATATATATATATATATATATATATATATATATATATATATATATATATATATATATATTTACATAAAGATCCAGCCACATCTCTCACCTGTGAATGGAGGGAATAGACAATCAGCTCTCACCGAATCAACTACACCCAGGTGGCTAGGATTTTATATAATGTGTACAATGCGTGAATGTCTTTAGAGTTGTTGAGGAACTCTGGGAAGGGTTTGAAACAGCATTAGCACTTAACTTGTGCAAGTCTTCTTGGGTTGCTTTATGCAGCTACTTCGGCAAGAGGAGTATGGGAGGGGTCAATCATATGTGTGTATGTGTATATATATATATATATATATATATATATATATATATATATATATATATATATATATATATATATATATATATATATATATATATATATATATATATATATATATATATATATATATATATATATATATATATATATGAAAGCCTGGTGTTGGCGCAGTGGTTAGGGCAGTGGCTCGGGATCCAAAAGGTCCTGAGTTCAAACCCCGTTGGGCCACTGAATTAATACACCAGGGGGTTCACTCAGCCTGTCATCCTTCCGAGGTCGGCGAAATGAGTACCAGTGTACTGGGCCGGTGTATACCCCGGTTAAAATAGGTGTACCATATCCCTGTGTCGTAAGAGGCGACCAGGGTTGCGTCAGGAAGGGCATCCGGCGTAAAACATGTGCCAAATCACAATGCGGATCTTACGGATGATCCGCTGTGGCGACCCCTAACGGGAGCAGCCGAAAGAAGAAGAAGAAGAAGAAGATATATATATATATATATATATATATATATATATATATATATATATATATATATATATATATATGTATATATTGTTGCGGTTCTGGAAACCGCATTCTCCAAGGCAATGGCATCCAACATACAGTGATCCCCAAACATATATTTCATTAATATACATGCAGTTAGACCTTTCCCTCGTGTCGAATGGGTAAATGGGACGAAGTGCGTTGTGTGGGTCTCATAGTTAGGTCTGATGATATATTTCTTCCTTTCTGCCGCCATGGTATGTATGAAGGTCCTCGCGGAGGCCAAAAGAAGCATCAACCAGACAACGGAAAACTGCTCCGCTGCAAGAATACGGTGTCTAAGGGAATAGTAGAACCATACATTAAATCCCTATGCTGTACAGGACGCACGCGGTGCACTCTTTTCAACCCAAATCTGCATCTAATCATTATATCCAATACTTTCATTCAATCCATGACACAGATCTGGGCCGGCACTGCACTCAGGCAACCGCCTGTGAAGATAATGACTGTGATAAATAACCGCATGCATGATAGCAGACCCGTGCGTAGCCCCGTGATAATTATCATCGCACTGTATGGGGCACGCATAGCACACCTCTTCATTAGCGTCTGCACACTGGTTCACAACAGCATCTTACCATCGATCTTCGCTCGCCACTGCGGCCAGCAATATCTCCCATGGACGGCAGAGATCTTCTCGCACCTCTGCGTCGATGCAGCCGCCACCAAGCAGAGGCATGCTCTCTGGCCCGGATCGCTCGAGCCGCATGGCGTATGGACGAAGCAAGCGTATTGATCAGCGCCAACCGCAGCGCGCCGGGGGTGCCCGAGCGGGCATGCGGGGCCGACATGGCCCTCGGCCAGTCGCCGGAGCACGGCCCGTGAGTTCGGTGCAAGGTGATTCAGATTGTGGGGTTTGGAGCAAGACGATTCGCAGCTCAGCCATGTCTTGCCAGATGTAAAATAAGGCCAATTCCAGCCATGACGGCCGGGTCGCACGGTGGCCGGGGTCCAATGGGAGTGCCAGATTTGGGTGACGACACATAACTTCGGGTCGTCACCCACACCCTGCACGATGGATCTTAAAAAAGTCGATCGGGAAGCCGTTCAACGCTCGCCTTGCCTCAAAAGCAATGATCTATACATTCGCCGCTGGTTCCACCCACCCGCCTGATTCCACCAGCCTTCTCGCGTGCTGACTCTGCCTTCTCCACCCACCCACCTGATTCTGACTGCCTCTCGCTGCTGGCACATATTGATATATCGGTATAAGTCTGCTCCGTGTCTGATTTTGTAAGTTCCTTGTTTTGTTGTTGCACCACACATTTCTTTCTGTCCCTGCTTTACATACGACAATAAACTACATTCACTGTGCCGCATGCTTTTCCTCGCCTGCATGTTAATAAGTGATTATGTAGAAATGTTCCCAGCTCGTTTTTGTCTTTTCTTTCATTGATCCAGCATGGTCTGTATCCTAGTCTAGCCAGGACGTTATTCCCAACGATCCGTTCTTCTAGCCGGTATGTCCTTGGCAGTGTCGCTCAGCTGCATCTGACCCGATAAGGTGACCCGGTTCGGACAAGGCGTACCGAGAGTGTGTCCCGTGGTAATTAGGACAAGTGATTAATTAGGTAACCGGTTTAGATGGAGGACCCTTGGTCACATGGTTGAGTTTTTGGCGTTCATGGTCAGTTGGCGACCTGCCACGTCACAGAGTTATCCATGTGCGATGACCTGCGATTTTGGAGAGTCTGATGGGAACCCGAGATGGCTTCCCCCCCCTCATGGTCTTCTCACCCCGACCCCCGGGACCACAACAATATATATATATATATATATATATATATATATATATATATATATATATATATATATATATATATATATATATATATATATATATATATCTCAAAACAATTCTCAAAGGTCCACTGTGTTGAAATAAACTGACCCTGGTTGTATCCCACATTTCCTTGTGGCAATATAATATCATGAAGTCCTTATGTCTGGTGCATATTGAGGAGTGGCTCAAACAAACTCGAAAAGGAGCAGAATAAGGAAGGTTGGTGAAAATGCCAAGTTTTGTGAAAATCCTCCATAGTTTTTGGAGAAGACACTTTATGATGTTGATGGATGTCAGATCCAGTTGGATGGATGACTTGCCATGGCAAATCAATGTTCCCCAGAACATTGATTTGCCATGTTCACTAAAAACTAGCTACCACTTTTCACTTTGAAAACCAAGTGCACTCTCCACGTTGTTGTGGTTGCAATGCAACACCAACACACATGCTGTCATGATTTACTCCCCCACCACCTTTTAATACTTTCAAATTCCTCTTGATCACACCATCTGCTTGGCATGCCGAAAAGTCTTGTGGCTTTGAAGATGTCATTGAAACAAAAGATAGAAATTGGACGAAAATAAAACTCGTTGTTACCCTTGCTAGAAGAGAGGGTATTGCATTTGTGTCGGTTTGTCTGTCTGTCTGTTTGTCCACACAAAAAGTGAGAAGGTATATACATATTAATTACATACTATTGAAATGATAATGGTAATGATAATGATACATAACGAAAATTATCATGGTACGTGATGATAATGATAAAAAAATTATGAAGCATAATAAGATCAATCCATCCATTGGGACTATACTCTGTACCAAGCATCAGTCCTGCCAAAGCAGTTTCCTGGATTATTGAGCATAAAACTGAACGGGTTGCAACTCTGACACTGGATACACAAAAGGCTCAATCATCCCAGCAAGCTGGTTCTCATTTTGCTGACCTTCGAAGAATGACAGGCTGAGTAAACCCCACCTGGTATTAATTAAATGACCAAACAGGATTTGAAATTTCGGGCCCAAGGATTCACAGCCCACCAACCTAACCATTAAGCTACCAACACCAGGCATATAAGAATAATGATAATTACAATGGTACATCATGATAATGATTCCAATTGGGGTGATGATCATCTCTTGAAGTTGTAGTTCAGTCTGACATTCACATCCATGCCGACTCGATCTCCTGGCACCCAAAAGTTACAGGGCGAGATTTGGGGGAACCTCCTTAGAACTCCAGATGGTCCAAAATCGAAAAATCTAAGACTGAACGATCCTGCAGACCATCGATGAGAAGAGCTGTATCAGGTTTCAGAGCAATCAGTCGGTAAATAAGGGACGAGTAGTGATCCGAAGTTTCAGAGGGTACCCCTCCGCCCCCCACGTCCCCCCGGTAGCCCCCATGATCCGAAATCAAATCGAAGCCAAAGCGATAGTGGTGGCTACTGCCTTGTATTCGTGTGTCAAGTTTCAGAACAATCAGCTGGGTTATAAGGGAGGAGTGGCAAAAGTTAATGGACGGACAGACATACAGACATCATGACCATTGATGATAACAATGACAAGTCTGAAGACGACGATGGTTCACGCCCGGTATTTGACGATGTAGATTGTTTCAGAAGTCAAGGATGAGACAATGTGATAATTTTTGACCAAGTTATAAAAATGATCAACATGATGTGTTACGAGTGACAGGTTATTAGCTGCAAAATGTCGAAAACCCGGTTTCGTTCAACAACTTAAAAAATTTGACCTTTGCGTAACCTTTAAAGGTCACAAAACAATGTTGTGGACATTAAAATAAGGAAACAGGATACGTGCTATAGCTTATTGGACTTAGTTCGTCGAAGAAGGTCGAAAACCCGGTTCGACTCCCACAACTTTGAAAATTTGACCTAAGTGACTTTTAAAGGTCAAAGGTCAAGGATTATGACCTAAGGTGCAAAACTTCCTCTGGAACATTGCAGGAACAATATAACGTCATATAGGCGTTATGGCATTTCGCACTCATCGGATTATCCATACTTTGATGAAATCAGCGTAAAAACAAACTTGAAGGGGGCGCCACGGGCAAGGTGTTCGAGATAGAGTAAAATGGTTTCAAGACTTTAGGTGAGGAATGACTTCAAGATTATGCATAAAAAATATTGTCATCCTATCTCTCAAAGTTTGGGCGGTCGAATGATTTTTATGTCAAAATTCGCAATTTTCTAAGTGCATGACCTTGTGACCTTGACCTTGGGACGAAAATGAAAAATCGAGCTCCATGGGGCTATGCAGGTGCCATTGGGCTAACCAAATACCGAAAACCCCTGCCAGATTCGACAAACCCCTCGGGTAAGAAAATGTTTTACGTCAAAATTCGCAATTTTCTCAGTTCGTGACCTTGTGACATTGACCTTGGGACGAAAATGAAAAATCGAGCTCCGTGGGGCAATGCAGGTGCCATTGGGCTAACCAAATACCGAAACCCCTGTCAGATTCGACAAACCCCCTCAGAGAAGATGCAAATTGGAATCGGCTACCCCCTAAAAACACATGTTTTTTGGGCGTGGCTCTGCCCATAATGGGCGCAGCACACCAATTCTCAGGAAAACACAACTAGATCATGATATAAACCTCCCACCAAAATTTTGTCAGGATCGGATCAAAACCCACGGAGCTGTGCTCGGGACAGACAGACAGACAGAAAAGCCGGTAGGTGGACATGGGTAGTCACCTAACCAATAGAACCTGACGCGATCGGCCCTTTCAATGGGGGAATGACCTGAGGATTAAGCACAAGAAAATTCATGATTCTAGCTTCAAGGGTTAATGCTGCAGATTGTTTTTTTCGTTAAAATACCCCCACATTTAGAGGTTTTTCGGCCGTTGCTAGGCAATGGAGGGGTCCATAGCAACGGTTCTTTCTCACACATAACTAGGACATACCATGAACCTACCATACCAGTTTTATTTATATCTGACTCTGAGATATAACGAACTTCCTTTTTTATTGTTTTCGACCAAGGTTCATTCAAAGTCTATCTTCTCCAACAGTTTTCATAGGATCCGGCTGGAACTTTTTGACAATATGGCTGAATGTACTGCCCACAGTCGCTCTGCCCCGATTTTGAAAAAATAATTCTTTTATGATTCTTCAAAAATTTCAAAGTCCTGTTGCTAGGCAACGGTGGTGTCCATAGCAACGGTTCTCATTTGCACACAACTAGGTTATGGTATGAACCTACCCACCAAGTTTCATCGAAATCGCCATTGTATTAACGGAGCACTGGATCGAACAGACAGACAGACACAGACAGACAAACATATCGACGGAAAAACTGATAATAAGGGTAGAACAAATTTCAAAAATTTTTTTTTTTTTTCGACTGGATCGACTACCCAATAAGCACATTTATTATTTTACATGTATACAAAGAATCATGCAATGAATTGGTGAAACACGCATGTAGTTGATTTGTGATGAATGCGGGACGAGACAAAAGACGCGAGCAAGGCGAAGCGCTACAACCGTCTATAATTAATCATGTACAGTCACTTAACAGTTTCTCCACTTAAAGGGACATGGTGCCACAACTTCCACACAAATAAAAGCAAGGAAAAGACCAGTAGGGTAAGAATACTGATTCTGGCTCACTTTTCCCCATGTAAATGAATGGGGGATTTTCAGCGATTTATATTTTTTTTCCCTAAAAATAAATCCCCTTTTTATCCCAAGGTATATTTATTTGTCTCCCCTTTTAACCTGGAGGTTGAACCTCATTGAATTGAACACCTGAGGGTTGAACAGCTCACTCATTGAACCTATAAAGATTTGTTCATTCTCAAATTCCTTCAATAGTTTAATTTTCTTTGCACAATAATCCCCATCTAAAATATTAACAAACAAAACATTTGAATCTTTATATTTTTTAAGATACCCCATTTGTGCCATTACGAAATGATAAACTTCTCTTAATGCTCTTGTTTGACCACCTCCTGAGCCACAGGTTATTTTTTGTTAAGCCCCGCCCACTTTTCTTTAAGCCCCGCCCACTTTTGTTAAGCCCCACCCACTTTTCATAAGGTAATTTTTCTAAGCCACGCCCACTTTTCCTAAGCTCCGCCCACTTTTGCTAAGCTCCGCCCACTTTTCATAAGGTATTTTTTCTAAGCCACGCCCACTTTTCCTAAGCTCCGCCCACTTTTGCTAAGCTCCGCCCACTTTTCATAAGGTATTTTTTCTAAGCCGCCCACTTTTCCTAAGCCCCGCCCACTTTTGCTAAGCTCCGCCCACTTTTCATAAGGTATTTTTTCTAAGCCACGCCCACTTTTCCTAAGCTCCGCCTACTTTTGCTAAGCCCCGCCCACTCTTACATCATTTCCAGTTCATCTCTGACTCACAAAGAAATCACTAGAAAATTACAGGATGTTATGGTTTTGAAAAATTTCCCAATGAAGGCTTGCCTAGGCTTGCCCAGGGAATTTCCAAAGGAAACCACACCCACCAGTCTTTCTCTATAAAAGCTTCAAACCCAGGCTCCATTTTAAACATTTGTTCTTGCTGGCAATGGTGTTCTGTGTGCTTGTCTCAAACTCTCTGTCTTCTATGGAACTAAACCTTCAAGTTGATGAACTGGATTCAAACCTCTTATCTATTGAGGTAAGATTTTTTATTTTCCTATTTTCAAACTTTGATTGAAGCATACTCATTTAATAATTAAATAACTTAATTAATACATTATTATTTTCTCTCACAGGAAATTGTATCTGAAAATACTGCTTTTGCTACAACTTGGGGGAAATTGTTGGCTTGGTTGAAGACCTTGAGTGGGATGACTTTGGTGTTCCTTGGAACTCTCTGTCTTCTATGGAACTAAACCTTCAAGTTGATGAACTGGATTCAAACCTCTTATCTATTGAGGTAAGATTTTTATTTTCCTATTTTCAAACTTTGATTGAAGCATACTCATTTAATAATTAAATAACTTAATTAATACATTATTATTTTCTCTCACAGGAAATTGTGTCTGAAATACGAAATGAAAATACTGCTTTTGCTACAACTTGGGGCGAAATTGTTGGCTTGGTTGAAGACCTTATGAGCGACCAAGACCCACAGAACGAGTTGGTCCTTGATGACCCAACCAAAGAGTTATACCTTGGAGACCAGCAAAATCCTGAAAAAGAGTTTTACAGCAATAGTACTCATTGTGAGTTATCAAGACAATACCCACTGAACAAGTTATACCTTGATGAGCCAGAATACAAGTTTTACCTTGGAGACTCACAAATTTTGAAAAAAATCAGTAAATGAGTTCTGCCTTGATGGTTTAAATAACTACCTTGGAGACTCAGGAAAAGGGTTCTGCCAAGATGGTTCTAAATATGGGGCCTACCTTGGAGACTCACAAATTTTGAAAAAATCAGTAAATGAGTTCTGCCTTGATGGTTTAAATAACTACCTTGGAGACTCAGGAAAAGGGTTCTGCCAAGATGGTTCTAAATATGGGCCTACCTTGGAGACTCACAAATTTTGAAAAAATCAGTAAATGAGTTCTGCCTTGATGGTTTAAATAACTACCTTGGAGACTCAGGAAAAGGGTTCTGCCAAGATGGTTCTAAATATGGGTCCTACCTTGGAGACTCACAAATTTTGAAAAATCAGTAAATGAGTTATCCTTAAGAGACTTTGTAAGTTGGTTTTACTTTGAATACTTGAAATGTGGGTTCTGGATTGATAACTCACAATGTGATACATATCTTGGAAACTCAACGGGAATGTGGTTATACCTTGAAGACTTGGAAAGTTGGGTTTATGTTGGACACTTGAAACTTTTTGGGGGCTTTTATTTATTTATTTATTTATTTATTATTATTATTATTTTATTTATTTATATTTTGGAGACTTTTGGAGTTGCTATCACTCTTTGGGATCTAAACCTATCGATGTAGTTCTTTGTCGGATGGTGCTTGATGGGAGCAAGATCAAGAAAGTTCTGGGGAAGAAAGTGCAGAGCTTACTCCCCTTTCTACGTCATCAAACCTGAAAGCCTTAAAAGACAGAATTGGAAGAAGAAAAAAAAAAACGTAAAAATATATATATATAGGTGGAAATCTCATTTTGAAAAAGACATTGTGTTGGGCGAGGATTGAGTTGGGGTTGAGATTTTGAATGTGAGGGTTGGGGTTGAGATTTTGAATGTGAGGGTTGGGACACACACACACATACACATCAACAAACAAAAGTTAAGCCTTGACTATTCAGTTGAGGATTCTGTGTTTGGGGTTCACAGATCTAAGAACGTCCCCCTTGACACACATTATATACTGTTATACACCTCGGACTTGGCCCTCGAGTGTCCACAACGGTGTATAGTAGGAGGGAGTGAAGCGCCAACCTATTGCTCCCATTGCACACACACACACAAACAAAAGTTAAGCCTTGACTATTCAGTTGAGGATTCTGTGTTTGGGGTTCACAGATCTAAGAACGTCCCCCTTGACACATTATATACTGTAATACACCTCGGACTTGTCCCTCTAGTGTCCACAAAGGTGTATTATATGCTTAGTTTTGTCTTTTGTAATTCCTGTGAATAAAATGAACCTAAAATCTCTTCCCTTCCAAATCATATATTTTATAAGTCCAAGGAACTGTATCTATTACATCAACAATTTTAAAAAGTTCTTTCGTCCATCGTTCAGTAAAACCCTTTTCAAAATGAGATTTCCACCTATATATTCTTACGATATCACCAACTTTGAACTTAGGTTTTCTGACATTAATCTCTTTTTCATATTTTAATTTTGTAAATGTTTCTGATGGCTTCATATTCGTTGGACGTGTGAATCGTGTCATTATACTTATCCACAATATCCTGAATAAAAGATAACCATTGTTGTGAACCGAGTTGTGTGAATTTTTTATATAGTCTCTCTTTTAAAGATGTACGATTAAAACGTTCAACAACAACTGCCTTCCCTTCATTAAAGGTACTGTATAATGTAATACTGTTATTTTTAAAAATTCATAAATGTCTTGTTATAAAACTCTCTACCCTCATCAGTCCACAATTTCTTAGGTTTTCTCTTACTTTTATTAAATATCTGTTGAAAAGCTAACATAAGAGTATTACCTGTTTTGTTTTTAAAGGGACAACCCACGCATATCTACTCCTCAAATCAATAACGGTTAAAAGCATACTTGTACCCCTTATCATTATTGAGTTCAATCAAATCAACAGACCAGATATAATCAACTTCCTTGGAATAAACTTTCCTTCTCTGAAACTTTGTGAATATTGGTTTATGTAATTCATCAGCTAATTGCTCTTCAGTCTTAATGGCATCATTAGAGCCTATAAGTTTTTGAATTTCCAAGTCCAAGTTTCAATTTAGCACTAATCATCTTCTTCACGATGAACCTATCAACTTTTTCTCTCAAGGTTGGATTTTGTATCAGAGACAAATTATATAACATTTCTCTATCGGCTTCATGCTTTTCTTCCAACGTTGTGGTATTCCCATAATCAATATCGTGTCTCATGCACACTTCATCAACTCTATTGATTGGTTTACTCCAGGATTTAGGATTGTCTGCCTCATCTAATCTTTTATCCAAGTTTGTGCCTGGACCACAGAAAGAATACCCTGGAAGATGTAATTCCTGGTATTCCAGTAGTTGTAAATTTACTTCCTGATAAAAACTTTTGTATATCTCCTCCGAGTTTGTGTTTGGAGATAAATTGATTTTTTTTGAACCACACACCGAACATATACCTTTTTGTATAACCCTGTTATTTTTACTTTTAATATATGAAATATTTTTAGTATTAGTTTTTCTTTTTACATTTGAGACAATAACTCATTTATTTATGAGAAAAATTTCTGCAGAGTGCAAAAACCTTTTTAGTTTCCAACATGCACATTTGAATCCTAATTTTAAAACAAAAAGAATCCTTAGAAATGCCTTCACTCTCTCCTCCATTTATTTAAGAAAAAACTTGAATTAAAATACATGTCTTCTCGATGTCGATAGTCTTGTCGAAAGTATTGTAAATAGACTTTTAATTCTTTGTATTCCTCCCCTGGTGAGATAAGTTAATTTCTTTAATACCTCTATTCTTTTTGAATCTCACTGGTTTCCATATTTTGATATTTATTCATTCTCTCTCTTTCCTCCCTCTCTCTCTTCTCTCTTTCCTCCTTCTCTCTCTCCTCCTCCTCCTCCTTTCCTCCTCTTCCCTCTCTTCTTCAACTCCTTCCTCATCCCTTACTATACTTGAATCGTTTACACCCCATAGAATATTATACATATATTCATCAGGATTTCTTGTTATTCCTGTATCCAAAATAATTTTTTACAACAGGATACCAATAAAATTTCTTTTGAATTTCTAAAAGAGCCTTACCTTTTCTTAACCTTATAATTTTTCATTATTTAACATTCTAATTAAATCTAAAGTTGTTGGTTTATCAACATCAGCATAATGCCAATCTTTTATTGAAAATACCTCATTCTTATGTTGTAGAACATATTTATTAAAATACCGAATACCCTTTTCTTGAAGGTATGCTTGAACACAGAAATGATAATTTTCTTGAAGCCTTCTTGCTGTCATTTATGTATTAGAAATATATGTTAGAATAATATTATGGCATGAAACACCTCCCCATCTTCCCATAGTTAAATCATTTTGTATTTCCTTACTTATTATATATAATCCTGTTTTTTCTGTTTTCATGAGATAAACAAGGGCAAAACCATTATTATATTTACCCTTATTAAATTCTTTTATTTGTTGTTTACTAATCATTGGCTCCACAAAACTCATTCTCGATACCAAGTGGATAATATTCTTCCTTACGAGACTGATTTAATTGTTCCAGGTCTTCGAGGTTAATTTTAAATGACCAATTATACCCTAAATCATTCATATCATACCCCCATTGTTCTATTCTCATACAAAGCGATCGCCCTTCTTTATAAAAATTTATTTTAATTCGAACTGTGAATTCTGTATGACCTGGAGATAATATCAACACTTCTGTATCTTTAGAATACACAGCCGTTTTATTTAAGTATATATATTGTGATAAATCGCTTAATCTCACCAAGTCATTTGCGTCAGTCGGGCTTGGATAATTTTTTAATTTATAAGCATTTTTCATGTTAATATTTTTGTTTATATTATATTTATGTCGTTCAGCCTGTGCCTTTGTGTAATAATTTGATAAATCAATATCCAGTTCTTGAGATACACCAAAGATAGAACCATCTTTACCAACATAAGTCATTTATATTAGATTAAAAATAATATCATAAAATTTTTTATTTTTGTTGAGTTGAAATAACACATATAGACATAATTGACCACAACACTTGGAATTTAATTCTTGGACTTGAAATGTTTGATAAACACCATTCTGTAAGAATTTTATGACTTCAACAGGTGGTGGAAGACCAAAACTATCAAAATAATATTTGTCTTGACTATTAAAAATACAAACCCAATGAGAACCGTTCCATCATTATCTTCTAAGTTCATAATAATATTCTTTGTATGTTTCGACACATTTGTTAATTCATCTCTCATACAAATAACCACATTATGAATTTTTAATTTCTTACAATATTTGGCAAGTTGTAAATTTGATGTTGTATTCTTTCCAAATTCTTTCAACCACTCATCAATGCTCATTTATTTATTAGAAAGATATAATCCATTACCTCTTTTCGTTAATTTTACACCTGCTTGTGCTATAGAAGAAAGCATATCTCCAACTAACAATCTCGCTTTATCAGGCAGACCTTCAAGTTTTTCAGCAAAATCTACAATTACACCACTTCCACTAATTTGTTTCTCCAACTCTTTGTTATGTCTTTCCAATTCTTTTTGAGCCTGGAGTTGAGCCTTCCTTTCGTTGGCAGTTTTGACCGCTGTTGAAATACCACCCGTCAATGCTCCAACCGCACTTAAACCAGCAAATAAAGGAATTAGAAATGGGAGAAATCCTCCACTCGTCTCTCTTATTGAATATTTTTCAACATAGGTTTTGTCATTTTAATTTTAAGTGAGCCAGTGTCATTCAAGATTTTAACCTGTTCTCTTGTGAGCAAAACATCAATTCTTACTGCTCCTTTTCTCTGAATTGTATTAACGTTAATCGTACAAGGCTTTTGATTTTGAACACAAGATGATAGTTTATGAAGATTGATTTGATTAACATATACCCCAGTTGGTACTTTGCCACTCATTTATTTAACAAAAAATTATGTGAGACTAATCATCACACCATTATCTGTATTAATCTGCAATTCTGTTTCTTCCAAAAGCAAACAATATGTATCAACTTCTTCCCTTCCTCTTTCAATGTATAGGGAAGTATCCACTCGATTAGACTTTATAGTTTCTTTTTGAGCGCTCAGGTCAAACGTATAGATTGTATACAAACTTTTAAATGCTGTCATATCCAAAATAGGTTCTTTATTTCCATTACTTTCACACACCTTTTGGTAAGACTTGTATGCTTCAGCAAAATCATTTTTTTCCCAATTAATTTCCAATCTATCTCGTGGATAAAATGTTCCATCTAGAAAAAGCGAAGTTGTGTCACCTTAGCATTATCACTCAATGCATTATTCTTATCAGTCGCAGTATCACCATCTGGCTTTTTAAAAATCATCCACAGATATCGTGGCTTTCCTTCCAGAACACCCAAATTCCACGTGTAAGTAGTTTGATTGAGTTTAACGTGTTGACATCTTCTTTTGAGGTATGATACACTGAGTGGTTTTTTTGAGTTAAGTCTTCGATTCAACATCTCTTCTGTTTTAAGATTAGGAGTATATTCACTGATATACCAACTCATCTCCTCAATTACAAATTTATTCTGATCACCAAAAGCATTACCAACACCAAAAAGCAATCTATTTTCATTATCATTCCTTTGTAGTTGAAATCTAATTTTAAGACCATACAGAACTTTATCATAATCACAAAATCCAAATATACCTTTAAGAGGAACTGCCACAGTAAAACTATTTTCTGCTTTTGTATCATCATTATACATTCCTTTCCTTTGAATATATCCAGGGTCTGTGTTTGTTCCCGTTGACATATCAGGAATAAAACCTTCGACAGACCCCTTTTCCCATTCTATCACTGAATGTATAGAGTGTAAATTTCATCATTTCAGATACAGCAGAGACATAATCAACCGCTTCAACTTCTTGTGTTCCAATATACAATCGCACACTATCAAACATTTTCCAGAAGAAATCATTTACAAGTGTAGCGTTTGTGTTATTCCCAACCTTAGTGAATTTAAATTTACTCAACAAGAAACTTTCGGAGAGATTCAAATAGGTTTGTTGATTATTTATTTCAAAACTTTTGTACCATTTGTATTCCAGTCTGTTCCAGTTATTGCATTTACCTTGAAGTAATCTTCTTTTTTTAGTGGAGTTTGAGATAATAATAGTATCATCCAAATCATAGATACTATCAATTGCTTCCATACTTGTATTTATTTAGGAAAAAAGATGTTAAAACTTTTGAAACCCTGATCCAAGTATTTGAATTATTTTCTGTCGTTCTTGGGGGGACAACTGAGTTTTACCTTTCTTAATTTCTTTTATTGCTTGTAATTTATGAGATTCTTTCTGAGCATCTTTTATACTCTTTACAGCACCTGCTACATTTCCCACAGCAGAAGCAGTTGAACCAATTAGGTCTTTATGTTTAAGAATAGTTGAACCAATACCCATGAGAGTATCAATTATCCCATCTCCTCTAAATTGATGTCCAACACCCCTTTGTCTCTTAGGTTTATAGTATCCTCTACCAAGATACATACCTTCACCCTTGTAGTACGGGGAAAGGAACATCCCATCCCCTGTAATTATTTTATATTTTCCCAACTCGTGCTTCCTCACAATAACCATCGTATTTATTTATTGAAAAACTTCACGTAGGTGAATTCTGATGGATATAACTTCTCCATTAAAAGAAATCACACGATTATCTTGGTCGGTTATCCTAAAATTTACTCTGTGTATGGTTTTCCTGACACAGGTAGATAAACCAAATTTTTAGGCTCCATATTGAATTTATAACCAATTGGGGTTGAGTATGCGCTGAATGAAAATATTGTATTTGTTTTTAATCCATCATTATAAGCACCATCAATCAAATCACAGTGAATTAACACCGAATTTATTCCTGAGGATATTTGAATGACATTATCACTGTAAAACGTCCCATTAGTTTCAATCTTTTTTGAGGAGAAACCTAATAACTCTCTAAATGAATTATCAATTGTGAAATCAACCTTGTAGTTATTTTTAACTTTAATCGTTGATTTTGAAGTATGTTTTTGAATGTTTATAACAATATTTTTTGGTTCATCACCCTGTTCTTTCATAAGGCGAGCAAATTCGGAAGATATTTGAGAAATGTCGTATGATCCGAATGAGACTGTTATCTTCTTGTATCCACTTCCCGGATTATAACTAAACTTGTCATTTTTCTCGGTTATATTAAATAAGGTATTATAAGTCTCCATGGACAATAAAGATGCCTCATATTCTTTTGTTGTGTCAAGTTGTAGTGGGTATGGGAATGAAGATGTGTGGTCGCTTGTTGTGAAATTAAAACTCAGGATTGTGCTTCTCATCTTATTTAATATGAGTTAAAATGTCTTTATATTGAGATTTATTAATTATTTTCATGTTCATCAACTGGTCTAAAATGGCTGATGCTTCATTAAAACAATTGTTATTTCCAGCCTTCTTACTGCCGAACAACAATAACAGTCTATTAACTAATTGCGATGGGTCATTTGGAAGAAAACTAATACCTGAACCAAGGATACTTAAAGCCTGAATAATGTGTTTCTCCTTCTCATTCTTCCTACTTTTACCAGAAAGAATAACCTTATAATTTAGAGTGTTCAGCAAATCAATATATACTCTATCATCATTATTTTCCATATCCAATGGTTTATCAATATACTTTGATTCATCCCTCACAGTTGAACCTTGTCTTCCATCTTTTGTGAGAAGAAACATTAATCTCGGAGTTAGTTTAACAGGGGTTGAGCAGAACTCAAGAACCTTAATTCATCATTAAATATCAATACCTTTTCTTGAACAAGATGAAATATTGCTGGTTGTTCTGTTGGAATGAGTCCTGCTTTGGTTTTTGAATCAGCTGAATATTCATTGTTTTGAACAGCATTCACAATATAATCAGGGGGTTGATTAATCTCTTCCAGTTGTTGAAATAAACCTTCATCATCATATTCTAATTCTCCTAAATGCTCTAATTCTTCCTCCGTCATTTGACTGAAATCTTTTAACATTTGAAGCTTTCTAGCAGTATATTCTACTGTGGGAACTGTGGAAACATCTTTCATTTTTCTTGGGAAGTTTTTAAAAGTGGTTTAAAAAATTTCTCTTGTTTTTTTTCAAATGCTTCTTCGCCCGTTAGTTTCTGTCTGCGTTTCTTGTTTATGTCTTCCTCTTGTTTTTCAACTTTTTGAAACCAACTCTTGATGTTCCTTAAATCTTCTTGCTCTTTCTTTTGTATCCATTTATTTATTGTAAAATATCATTTAATGAATTGTAAAGATCAACAGGGAAATTTTCCTTTTCTTCATCATTCAAGTAGATGTGTTCAAATAAATCCTTTTCTTTAAATATTTCATCAAATTCTTTATTAACATTAATGCGAGTTGTAATTTCTTCTTCACTAATCCTTGCATCTCTGCTTTTCATACGTTTGTGTTGAGTTTCTTCATCAACATCAAAACCGAATGATAAAATCTTCACTCCGCTCAGATATTTAATAATTTGTCTCGTTCCTTCTGGATTAGTTTCTAATATCCCAACACCACCAGATTTTAGTTTCTTTAACTCACTCTTACAATGTGAATATTTTGTTGTACCAAGAGAAACCTCCTCAAATATTTGTCCTTCATTCCTCAATCGCATATGTTCCTCCACTGAAATATAGTGATAATCTTCACCTTTTACTTCTCCAGGTCTTATTGCTCTAGTTGTTGTTGATACAATGCGTATCACGGGGTGTTTTTAAGTAAATTTACAATATTCTCATTTGTACTACACAAGAACCTTGATTTATGAAAGTTTTTTCCAGAAGCAGATTTACCCACAAGATTTATAATAATAGTTGTCATTTATATATGTAATTGTTTATAAAACAAAAAAATATATCCCTTAATATCTCATCTTGTTTCACAACAATATATTTATATTTTTCAGTCGTGTGCTTCATATAATCCTCAAATTTCTTTTTACTACATAATGTAGAACAATTATCTCTCCAAAAATTATTGATATCTATTGAATTTAACTTGAATAAAATAAAAGTATTAGCATTGTTTCTGATGGAGCACGACGAGGAAGTTGAAAGTACGATTGACTAAGATAAATACAATTACAAGAAGAATGTCTCCCTCTTGTGTAGTAGCTGTCCATTACCGTTTGGTTTCTCTCATTAACACAATCATCAAAGATAACGAGGTTCTTTTTTGATTTATCCAAATCTTGAGGAGACGGTATATCATCCGTATTATCACTAAGAATACAAGTTATAAGATTTGATTTCTTTTTACATCTCTGTGTATCACAAAATAGTTGAATTATATCTTCAATGTTATAATCATTTAGGTTTTTTTGACATTTAAATAAACCTATTATATCTTCTTTTTGAAGACCAGCATTAAAACCTTGTGAGAGTAGTTGATACTCTGGTTGAAAACTCGACTTTGTGAAAATTATTAAATTATCATAATCTAAAAAGTTGGGAGTGAGGAGCATTTTTAAAAGTAAGCAGGTTTTTCCACATCCACTTGAACCAACTATGAGACATCTTAATGAATTTGGGAGATTTTTATGGTTGTTAAATTTTATCTTATTTTCCCAAATAGGTAAAAAATCATTCATTTATATATTTGAAAAAAAGGTTATTTAATTTATTATTGGCTTTTTTAGAAACTCTATATTTTATCCGAAGTTCAGGTTTAATTTCAAGATAATCCATTATTTTATTTATACAATATCTTGTGTTGATATTTCCCTGAAAATTACATCCATGAATAATATACAACAACAATCCTTTGAACATTTCTCTTATACGTTCAGTTTCTTCCCTTGTAAGGAAAGGTGTGTTATCATCCTCATACTTTACATTCATTTCTCTAATCAATCTTGTAAAGTAATTCATTTTTGGTGTAAATCTAAAAGAATTATTTTCCTTTTTATATTTTTTATTATCATTAATTAGAAGATAATCACAGAATATACATTGTTTATAGGCTTTTGACTCTGTGTTTAATCCCTGTCTTTCACACGCAGGACAATTCTCAAATTTGTCATATGGAGAATCAGGAAAGTCTAGCATATTTATAAAGTAAAACTTTACTTAAACTGAAATTCATCTATACTTTCAGTTGTATATTACCATCGATATCGATATACTTTTTTCATTATCAGATTCAACGACAACATTTTTTTATATTAAAGGTAATTTTAAAATTATCGTTAAGTACTATTGAGCGAAATGTCATTTCACCTGATATATTAACATCCTTTATTTCATCAAGATTTACATCTTTAGGGTTGTTGAAAAAAATACAAATTTCTCCTTGCATATTACAGATGGTCTTATCTTTTCTTTCTAAAGCTTCATCCATAAGGTTTTTGTTCTTTGATACTTTTTCTTGTTTCATTGCTTTTTCTAGTTTTGAATATATTACTAGAAGGAGAGGAGAAACTTTTGTTAGAGATACTTTAATTGATGTTCTACCAGGTATACTAAAAGCCTTTCCACTGAAGGAAATTGAAGAACTCATATTATTTACCATAATAGTTTTTATCCAATAGTTGTTATATTTATCTTTGTTCAATTTTACATCCTTGACATATTTCTCAGTATCTTTAACAGATGAAGAGATTGATTGAAACTTGTCTTTTGTGTCTTGAAACATTGTATTTATTAAGTGAAAAAGTTGGAGGATAAAATGTTTTTAACCACAGATTCACCTATAAATTAAACGAAATTTTCATCAAGAAAATTTTAGTTTAAGCAAAGTTTTATTCTATAAATATGGTGAATACAACGTACTGCGATGTTTGTAATCACGAATATAAACATTATAGAAAACACCTCCGAACCAACAAACACACATTTAATCTATTTCATCAAATATCTCCTCTTGAGTTGGAAAGAAAACATTGTGATATCTGTTCAAAGGATGTTTTGAAGAGTAGTTATAATCAACATCTTCAATCACAAAAACACAAGAAAAATGAGTTTAAAGTAAAGGGAGACTATTATATTAAAAACACGGATGAGGTATTTAAAGGGCATATAAAAATAAGGATTTTTCAATTTGGAGAACCCGGTCCATCATCAATAGCTGAATCAATTGAAATAGTGAAACCCGATGTTGAAAAATTTATTAAAAAGATATTAAAAGAAATAAAAACTTTAAAGTTTTATATGGGAGTGAAAATGAATATGAAAAGACAAGATGAAGAACAAACTCCTTATATGAGAACAGATCTTCATTTTATAACATCATTTCAAGATTTTTGAATAGTGGGGTTTATGAAGAACTATCAAGACAAGAGGAGGATGTTGATAATACAGTGGTAGGAAGTGGATTCAATATTAAAAAAATCATCTTTTTAGATATACACATTCTAAAAATCAAACCCTCTTAAAGCTTCTTCTTATATTGAATTACCAAAGAAATAAAACTAAAGAAGGCAGTTGTTAATATTAAGAACAATGATAATAAATGTTTTCTCTGGTCTGTTCTTGCTCACTTACATCCATCAAAATGTAATTCAGAAAGAGTAAAACAATATATGAAATATGAGAATACCTTGGACATTAAAGATTTTAAATTCCCAATGCCATTAACAGATATTCCTAAATTTGAGAAAAAGAATAATCTTTCTATTAATGTATATGGATTAACGGATACAAACAAAGTTCAAATATTAAAAATTTCAAACAACTATAAAAATGAAGAAACACACATTGACCTTTTATATTTTAGTGTTGGAAAGAATTCACATTACACATACATCAATAATTTATCAAGATTAATCTCTTCTCAGGTATTCAGAACAGCAAACAAAATATATCCTTGTAGCGATGTCTTAATTCATTTCATACAAAAGAACGATTAGAACAACATTCAAAATATTGTAGTAATCATAAATCAGCTGTAATTACAATGCCTAAACCTGGTGAAAAAGATTTATTTTGAAAGATTATAATAAATCTATCATGCACCCATTTGTGATATACGCTGATTTTGAATGTATCCTTAAAAGATAAATACTGCTTCTCCTAATCCAAAAGAACCATATACAAATAAATATCAAAAACATATTCCTTGTGGTTTCTGTTATTATATCAAATCATCTGTTGGAGAAAAGTATAACAAACTTGAACATTATCGTGGAAAAAATGCTTCACAAGAGTTTGTAAAACGATTAGAAAAGGATTGTATAAGACTCACTAAATTAATGAAAGAAACAAATGAACCGATGAAATTAACCAAAGAAGAAAAATTAGAATTTAGAATGAACAATATCTGCCATATTTGTGAGGGGGAAATTAAGGAGTCTAAAGTTAGAGACCATTGTCATCTTACTGGTAAATATAGAGGTCCCGCTCATTCCTGTTGTAATCTTAATTATAAATTACCTTCTTTTATTCCAGTCTTTCTTCACAACAGCGCCAACTATGATACACATCTATTTATAAATGAACTTTCAAAAACACCAGGGAATATTTCTGCTATAACAAACACAAGTCAAAAGTATATTTCATTTTCAAAAATGGTATTCACAAAACCTATAACTCGTATTAGGTTTTTAGATTCTTACAAGTTTATGGGAACACCACTAGCCTACCTCGCATCAAATCTAAGCTCCACGGACTCTTTTCCAAATCTTAATTCATTCTTTCCAAAAGAGGAAATTCTCACTAAAGAGGAAATTCAGATTAAAGAGAGAATTCAAAGTAAAGAGGAAATTCTAACTGAAGATGAAATTCTAATTATAAAGAAAATTCGAACTAAAGAGGAAATTCAGATTAAAGATGAAATTCTGATTAAAGAAGGAATTCTTACGAGAGAGGAAATTCAAACAAGGAATGAAATTCAAAGTAAAGAGAAAATTCTTACAAGTAAGGGAATTTATCCTTATGATTATATGGATTCATTTATGAGATTTAAAGAAACACAACTTCCTTCAAAAGAAAGTTTCTATAATAACCTTTATGAAGAAGAGATAAGTGATAAGGAATATAAACACGCACAAGAAATATGGAAAATATTTAACATAAAGAACCTTGGAGAATATCATGATTTATATCTAAAAACAGATGTTTTATTGTTAGCTGATGTGTTTGAGGCTTTTAGAACACTCTGTCATAATAAAAATTGTTATGGATTAGACCCTGCCCACTATTTCACAGCTCCTGGTTTAGCTTGGAGTGCAATGTTGAAAATGACAAAACAAGATATAGATTTAATCAGTGATGTTGATATGTTTTTGATGATTGAGAAGTCCAAGAGAGGTGGAATATCACAAGTATGTTCAAAAAGATATGCTAAAACAAACAATAAATATCTCCCAAATTATGATAGTGAAAAAGATAGTAATTACTTGATGTATTTTGATGCTAATAATTTGTATGGATGGGCAATGTCTCAATCTCTACCTTATGGTAAATTAAAGTGGGTGGAAGAAAAGGATTATGAAAAGGCTTTGATGAATATTGTTATTTCTTCTCAAGAGGAATTGAATGACGAAGAAGAAGGTTATTATTTTGAAGTTGATTTGAGTTACGCGAGTGATCTTCATAATAAGCATAAAGATCTTCCTTTTGCATGTGAGAAAGAAACTCCAAAGAAAGAATGGTTAAGTGATTATCATAAAAGTTTTAATATTAAAGGTAAATCAACAGAAAAGTTATTAACAACATTCTATGATAAAGAGGGATATGTTTTGCATCAGAGAAGCTTAAAACAGTTTTTGAGAGAAGGATTGAGAGTAGCTAAAATTCATAGAGTTTTAAAATTTAAACAAAGTCCTTGGGTGAAAAAGTATATTCAATTCAATACAGATATGAGAGCAAATACAAAAGTAAAATTTGAAGGGGACTTTTATAAATTAATGAATAATGCTGTATTTGGAAAGACTATGGAAAATGTTAGAAACAGACAAAACATTAGATTCGCAACATCTTGGAAAGAAGCTTCGAGATTGATAAATAAACCAAGTTTTGAGAGAGAAGAGGTTTTTTCAGAGAACTTTTCTGCAATTCATATGAAAAAGGAAAGTATTGTAATGGATAAACCAATTTATATTGGAACAGCAGTTCTTGATTTATCAAAGATATTGATGTATGATTATTTGTATAATGACTTAAAGAAAGAGTATGGTGAAAATGTTTCATTGTTGTATATGGATACTGATAGTTTTATCCTAGATATAAAAACTGATGATGTTTATGAAGATATGAAGAAAAATATTGGAGTATATGATACAAGTAATTTCAGCAAGAAGAGTGAGTTATTTTCCAAAAAGAATGAAAAGGTTATTGGTAAGTTTAAGGATGAGTTGGGTGGAAAAGTAATGAGTGAGTTTATTGGATTGAGAGCAAAGGCATATGCTTATAAGTATGGTGAACAGATTGATAAGAGGTTAAAGGGAATAAAGAAATATGTAATAAAGAAATCAATAACTTTTAGAAATTATTATAATTGTTTGATGAATAAGAAAAGAAGAATATAGGAAAATGAATACAATAAGAAGTTATAAACATAACATATATAGTGAAGAAGTAAATAAAAAGGCATTAGGAGCCTTTGATGATAAGAGATTTATTTTAGATAATGGAATAGATTGTGTTCCATATGGATATTGTATGATAGAGTGTATAAAATAGATTATGTTTTAACGATGGCAAGATGGGGTTAGGGTTTTTTAAGGGCTACACACTTGTGTTTTCACAATATATAAATGGTTAAACCAAGTATTAATCAAACTAAGAGTGGAGAAAATCTCAGTCTTGGTATATAAATGGAAAACATAATGAATGTGAAAAATATCAAATAAGTCTTATTGAAAAAATAACTAAAACAAAGGTAAATAAAACAAATAAGCGAATTAATTTAAAAACTAGTAAGTTAGAGGATGTAAAGAAAAAAATGAATATCCTTGAATGGACTGAAAACTTTGATGGTTATCAATTGAACAATGAAAAAACAATTTACTATAATCTCAAAATGATATGTGGCTCAGGAGGTGGTCAGATGAGAGCATTAAGAGAAGTTTATCATTTCGTAATGGCACAAATGGGGTATCTTAAAAAATATAAAGATTCAAATGTTTTGTTTGTTAATATTTTAGATGGGGATTATTGTGCAAAGAAAATTAAACTATTGAAGGAATTTGAGAATGAACAAATCTTTATAGGTTCAATGAGTGAGCTGTTCAACCCTCAGGTGTTCAATTCAATGAGGTTCAACCTCCAGGTTAAAAGGGGAGACAAATAAATATACCTTGGGATAAAAAGGGGATTTATTTTTAGGGAAAAAAAATATAAATCGCTGAAAATCCCCCATTCATTTACATGGGGAAAAGTGAGCCAGAATCAGTATTCTTACCCTACTAAGACCCCCTTAAAGACAAGGGGGTCAGAATGGACCCCTTAGGGTCTTTATGTCCAAGGAGCTTGGTTGACCGAAGGAACTCCAAGAGGCCGCCGCAGGTTACCTCCACCCTCGTGGTGACTTGCTTGGGCGTCCCTCTTGGACCCTTTCCAGCTCCTCACCGACTGCGGGGACCCCAGACTCCAGGCTCCAGCGCGGCTGCCCACAACTCCACACTCTCACACGAGCCCAGACCTCCACCGACTGACTTCCACTCGCCTCTCCACTCGCTTCTCGACAACCTCCACTCGGTTCTCCTCGACGACACACACACTCGGTTCTCCTCGATGACACACACACTTTGCAGCGTTCAGCGCTCGCTTTTATCTCCATGGCCCTCGCCCCTCCCCTCGCCCCCTCCCTTCCAGCACGCGCGCGAAGCTTCCAGAAGCAGGGCGTTTTCCTCGCCGAATCGGGGCCTTTCTTTTGCCTTTGCCATAGCTTTCGTTTTTTCCACACGTGTTTGTCGTTGGGGGGAGGGGTGAGGCGGTCGTCCGTTCTCCCCCCGATGAATGCCAGGCTTCTCGCAACCGTGCTGAGGTGGAAATGCGGTGGTAGTGTGGTTTGCGTTATGGTGGCGTGGCTGGCGTTTTGTGGTGGTCTTGGTGGTGTGGCTGGCATTCGTGGTGGTCATGAGGGTGGTGTGGCTGGCATTTGTGGTGGTGGTGAGGGTGGTGTGGTTGGGCAGTGGTGGTTAAGGTTGTTGTTGTGAAGGCGGCTGTTCGTTGTCTGTGGGGATGTTGGCGGTTGACGAGAAGGTGGTTGTGGTGATCGTGGTTGTTGTGGTTGGTGGCGCTTTGTGGTGGTAGTAATGTCGGTTGGTCCAAAATAACGATAGTAAAAGAAAAACGGCTAACTCAAAGATCACAGCCCGGGTGACACGAATAAATCCCATTCGGCAACGGTGGGGAAATCGAACTGAACACGGACTTATCGGCATAACTGAACTAAGGACCTATATGGTGTTCTGCGAATTTCCACAGCCGTAACAATATATATATATATATATATATATATATATATATATATATATATATGTATATATATATATATATATGTATATATATATATATATGTATATATATATATATATGTATATATATATATATATATGTATATATATATATATATGTATATATATATATATATATGTATATATATATATATATATTGTGACGTCCACGGGACTTGAACAGTCCCGCCAACGTAGAATGAGCCGAAATGATGGAGGCGGTTTATTTATTTATAACCCAAAGATGGCGGTTCTAATCGCTCTACCGCAAACGGGACGAGGAAGGTGGCACGAGTCGCTTTTCACTGAGTTGATGATGTTTATTTCTCTAACCAGAAATAACAAGACTCGGCAAGAAGAGGGATCCGGGGCGATTCGACGGGATGGTGGTGTGGGTTCGGGCGTGGGGAAAACACAGACAATTCCAATGAATATACAAATCTCAAACCCTCTAAGGCGCCAGGTACACACACACACACACACACACACACACACACACACACACACACACACACACACACACACACACACACACACACATCGTAGCTGGTCCTGGTGGTCAGGCTGGCCCGTGGTGCGGACGCAACAGTCCCTGGATTGGCGCCGGACGATCTGGCGTTGCGCTCGTCAGGGGCAGGAGACACCGTGGTACTGTCGACCTCCTGGTGTCGGCCCAAGTCCGCTCACAGCCGCCAGGGAATCAGTTCTGGTGCCAAGTTGCGAGCAGGAGAGGGAGGCAGGTCCGCCCGCCGTTCGACCCCGTACTCCGAGCCAGCAGAACATCTTCACAACACTCACACCATGGTCATCATCACATTTCTAGGTCATGGTCCCCATTTTAATGATGCAGGCTGAATCCGTCATGGCCGTGGGGTGGGTTACCACAAGATGATGGGGGCATCTCAGGTGCAACCATGCCCATAGGTAAGCTTTAGTCCAACCCGGACGTTTCTCCGCCCCGCTCCCTTTGATTCCCACCCCCCTGGTAGCCATCAGCTCTAACCCGTACAACACACTGGAAGGGGTCTCACTGGCTCCTCTGGCCTTCCTAGGTCGCCAAGGTCCTACCCGCCTTGGTCACCCAACCAGACCCTCTCCCAGTTGCCTCCAGACACTGTCACCGTTAGCCACCAGGGGTGAATCTCCTTGAAGGGGGTCGCAATTCCCGCTCACCGTGAGCTTCAGCAATCCCTGCGGACAAGCACATCATCCCCACCCACAAAACCCACATGACTCCCCCACCCCATCGGCCTTACATGTGACACCTGCATCTCTAACACTTCACCGACCATGACCTTCCTGTTACCACACCATGACCAATAAAAAATCAACGTGTGCACCATACATTTCACTTCTTAACTTGAAACAACTCACACAGCACTTCTCCTCACCCGATCCACGCACCAGCCATTAGACAGCCACTTGTGCCCGCTTTGTTACCAATTACCCACTGTCCCTATTGTCACTCCAAAACCCAGCAGAACTTACAAACCCATGCCAACTTTCCCACAATTCACTATTTTCACCAAAGGAGGCACTTCACCACAATCTCAGCAGCTGAGCATGGCCCTATATGCTCAGCCCAATCTAGTCTCCCCGACCTCCGACAGTGATTTCCGGACTCGACCTATGTAAGGGCACCTCGGATAGACCTGGCAGTTCAGCAGGAGGATTCATCCTCTCCGGGCTTGAAAGTCTATTGGAGGGTCCCTCCATCGCCGGGTACCGGCAATATCGTTGCACGTGTCCTCTTCGCCCGCACTGGAAACAACTCCCCATAAAAGGCCCCCGTGGGTATCGGTGTAATGTCTCTTCCGGTTCCGGACCCCCTCGGCCATAATCAAATTGCTCTATTGGCTGGGCTGGACCCCGCCGCTTTGGCGCACCAACTACCAAATTACCCCTTATCAAACGTGACAGTTTCTGGCAAATTTCCTGAAACATTTGGGTAATGCCAATTTCTCCCAGCCCCCCTCCCTGATCCCGAATCTCCGCCTGTCGGATCGTCACCGATGGCCTCTCAGGCACCCGACCCGGCCGACTCCACGAGGCCAGCCTGGCTGCGCACTCAGCCGCTCGGTGAACGGTGGATGGATCCTGTAACTCCACTAGCGCTCGGACCTCAGGGTCCGGAAGAGCAGCGAAAAATTTCTCTAGTGCCAGTCTGTCCCATGCCTCCACTGTAAGGTCCCGATACGCAATCCTGACTGATTGGTAAATGTCCTGTGCCAGCTCCTGCACTGTCTCACCCGGCTTTAATCTGCGGTGCTGGAGCTGGGCCCGCACCAGACCACAGTTCACCGCGAACCCAAACCGACCGCTCAACGCCTCGCAAATGTGGGGGCTGGTCAACATCCCCTCCGCGATTACGTTTAACACATCTGCGGCTGGTCCCCGCAACGTTGCCAACCAAATTCCCTGTACGTTCCTGCTCATTCCACCCGTTTAGTCGGGAAATACACTCAAATTGCGTCAGAAAAGCTTCAAGGATCCCTGACCCGTCCAAATTTACCAGGGGGATCACTTTTACGGTGGCCCGCTTCTCAGTTTCTCCCTTGTCCGAATCCAGCCCAGGGATCAAACACCCTTGTGGCTGCGTATCCAATTTCGGAGCCCACTGTGGCCAAAGATGTTTTGTGGTGAGGGTCTCCTGGGTCAATTTTGCCTCCTGTTCCAAACGTTGAATGGACCGATTCACCTCTTCCCGCAGGATCTTCTGGGCCAGCACAACCTCCTCCAAGGCTCCGTCGCGAGTTTGTAGCTGCTCCTCAACCAACCCGGACACTCTACTTACAAAAGACGGCTCTACCAGGCCTTTATCCAAGACTTCATCTTGGCTCATAATTTTATCTTGTTCATCCAAACGAGCCTCCAATCCTTTTACCTCCTCCGCCAAATTCATCCCTTGCTTCCTCAGCTCTCCCCACTCTTCTACTTGCAGCTGCATACGAGCATCCACACAGCCACGATGACGTTCCAGGCTTTCATCCACTTTATCAACCCGAATGTTCGTTGCATCAATTTTATCTACCAATTTTTTTCGTATATTTTCCCCCTCCAATGTAATTTCTACCTTTCTTTCCTCCAATCTATCCTCGAATTTACTTTGTATTTCCCCCAATTGAACATCCACACACTCCTGCATCTCAGTTTTCATTTTCTCCATCTTTTCCCCCAATTCATCCCTCATTAAATCAATCCGTGCACCCAACTGTTCCCCCATTACCCCCAATTGATCTGTCATTTCTGCCCTCTGTGTCACGAATTGATTTTCCATTTGTGCCGTCATTTCTGCCCTCTGTGCCGTCATTTCTGCCCTCTGTGTCACGAATTGATTTGCTATTTGTGCTGTCATGTCTGCTATTAAACGTTCCAACATTGTTTGGATCGTCATCGCACCGGTCTCCGGCGCTGCCGGCCCCGCTACGGGCGATGAAGCACGGTCCACGCTCGGAATGGGGGAGGTTCCAACCCTACCCCCGTCTCTCCCTCCTTCCCACGACTCGCTGCCAGACACGTGGCCTTCCTCCTCACACATCTGCACATCCGCCATGGTGCAGAAGTCCCGTTTGCCGCCAATTAAATTTAATTTGAAAAATCCCGCCAAAATTTTCCCGCGCTTTTCTGTAGTAATTTTATATTCCAATTCGTGGTGAGATTTCAGTACTGGTATATTCTCCCGATACCAAATATAATTTAGAGGGGTTCGAACATCCCACTTCTGACACCAATGTGACGTCCACGGGACTTGAACAGTCCCGCCAACGTAGAATGAGCCGAAACGATGGAGGCGATTTATTTATTTATAACCCAAACATGGCGGTTCTAATCGCTCTACCGCAAACGGGACGAGGAAGGTGGCACGAGTCGCTTTTCACTGAGTTGATGATGTTTATTTCTCAAACCAGAAATAACAAGACTCGGCAAGAAGAGGGATCCGGGGCGATTCGACGGGATGGTGGTGTGGGTTCGGGCGTGGGGAAAACACAGACAATTCCAATGAATATACAAATCTCAAACCCTCTAAGGCGCCAGGTACACACACACACACACACACACACACACACACACACACACACACACACACACACACACACACACACACACACACACACACAAATCGTAGCTGGTCCTGGTGGTCAGGCTGGCCCGTGGTGCGGACGCAACAGTCCCTGGATTGGCGCCGGACGAGCTGGCGTTGCGCTCGTCAGTGGCAGGAGACACTGTGGTACTGTCGACCTCCTGGTGTCGGCCCAAGTCCGCTCACAGCCGCCAGGGAACCAGTTCTGGCGCCAAGTTGCGAGCAGGAGAGGGAGGCAGGTCCACCCACCGTTCGACCCTGTACTCCGAGCCAGCAGAACCCCAGAGCCAACCAAGGTGAGGCACGAGGCTCAGGAAGGCCTCGAGACACGATGAAAACAGGGCCGAAGCAGCGCAACAACACAGCACGCTCCCAGCACAACAGCCTCCACCAGAACAGTTTTTCTGTCCCGATCTTCTTCTTCTTATTCTTCTTCTTCTTCTTCTTCTTCTTCCTTTTCGACCCCGAACAGAACCTTTTTATCCTCCCGTCCTCGTCACTTCCAATCGAGCCGTTTTATTGGCCCTGCGCCGTCGCCTTCCGCCAATCGTGATCACGGGGCGGAGCCATCCGCAGCACTGTCCTGTGACATCACGGCAAGCCACCAGGGACTACTAAAAGGGATTTACGCAGACACACTTACCCTATCCCGTGTCCCTATCTAATTACGTGACAATTATCATTTCCCCCTTGAAGAAATGGACATTTACTAGACAACTTATCACCACTGAATTACTACTTATTACATCGAGATCCTGGTACACTCGAACAGCATGGCATACCTAATTAAACATCCTAATTACCCTTTGAATGCATACCCCCCCTCAAACGTAACAATATATATATATATATATATATATATATATATATATTTATATATGTATATATATATATATATTGTTATATATATAATGGTGCTTTATTATATTGTTATATATATAATATATAACAATATAATATATATATTTATATATATTGTTATATATGTAATGGTGTTATATATATTATGTTATATATAATATATATATATATAATATATATATATATAATGGTGCAAGTAACTATGTCCAGCCACGAACCGACGTGACTATACCCACGTGTACTGCAAGAATGTCAATTGCACAGTGACTATGTCTATTAATTACGTACTATTGGAATGTACCTTTTAAACCTTTAGACCCTTTAGACTGCTGAGACTCCTTCAACCTTTGGAGACAGTTTAAGACTTCAGCAATTTTAAACCCTTTCGACATTTGGACCCCTTCGACTCTTCTATACATTTAAATCACTTGAGACTCCGAAAACCCTCCACAGCTCGAAGACCCTTCAGACCCCTCAGATCCTTTGGAGAACTAAGATCCTTCTAGACCCCTAACAACATTGACAACCCTGAGACACTTAAGACACCAAAGATGCTTTAGAAACCTTAGATACTTAAGACCCTGGAGACTCCGCTAGACCCCTAAGACTTTCGAACCCTCAGACCCCATAGATCCCCTTTGAACCATAAGATTTTATATACCCTATTAGACCTTTTAGATCTCCTAAGATCCTCAAGACTCCTTAGACACCTTTCTATGCTTTACACCCATCAGCCTATAGACCTTCACACCTGTTAGACCTTTGAATACCCTTTAGACCCCTTTGACCTTTCGACACTTTAAAACCCTTCAGACAATTCCGATCCTTAAGACCTTAAATAAACCCTTTAGACCTCTTCGACATTTTAGACCATTTTGACCCTTTAGACCCATTAAGACCTTTTTAGACCTCTCAACAACCTTTGCACCTTTTGAGCTTTAGACCTTCAGACCTTTTGACCTTTACAACTAGACCATTTAGACCTTCCATTTGCAATCTTTGACCTTTAATTTAGTACATAAGCCTGGTGTTTTGGGCTGGCTGAAGATCTTCGGTTTGAGTTCAATCCCCTTTTGAGCCATTAAATAACACCAGGTGGGTTGACTCAACCTGTCATCATTCTAAGGTCAGCAAAATGAGTACCAGCTTACTGGAAACAGGGGGGCACGACATCATCGGCACAGCCACACTCCCAGCAAATATGCAACCAGCAACCACATGCTGCGTAAGAAACTAGAAGGGCACTCTGTAGAGTGCATACCTCCGCCAGGTAATGCCTGATCCACGATCTCTCAATGGTGAAGAAATACTTAAAAATTCTAGTTGTCGGATCCGGATTCCGATCTTCACCAAGATTGAATCAATTCGGCCTTGTCACACACCCAAAGTGTCCACCAAGTTTCATCTGAATCCGTCAACAATTTTTTGAGATATCCTGCACACAGACAAACAGATAGAAAAGGGGCACCGATCGGAAACCACCTTTAGGAGCTGGTTGCATCATTGGTGAGGAGCGCAGCTCTGCCGCTGATGCAGTGTCCCTATAACCCTTACACTGGTACTCATTTTGCCGACTTCGGAAGGATCATAGGCTGAGTCAACCCACTGGTGTTAATTCAGAAGCAAACAGGGCTTGAACTCAGGACCCGAGGATCCCAAGCCAACACCAGGCTAAGAAAAGGGGTGAAAACATAACCTCGTTCACCTTGGGGTGGTGGAGGTAACAAAAATTGAGTAAACCCTCCATTTATTTAGTACACAAAATAGACCACAAAAAACAAGTCCTGGTGAGGGTCTGTAATCTCTGATTACTATTTCTAGTTAACCCGTCCCCCAATCAGCAGAAGACGGGGTTTTGGAATCGTGTGTGTGTGTGTGTGTCTGTGTGTGTCTGTGTGACTGTCCAAGCCATAACATTTTTGC
>NC_140974.1:42685900-42775900 GCF_056783735.1 Eptatretus burgeri
GTGGCTTTCCCAGGAAAGATCATTGCAGATAGTGAGACCCAGGAGCTTGAAAGAAAGGACTTCTTCCAGAGGATTTTTGAGAAAGTGGATGGGGGGGGGGTTTCCAAACGGTCCTTTCGGAGAGACAAAGTGAGAGTGTGAGATTTGTCCGGATTGAAAGACATGTTCCACGTGTTGGACCTGTTTGTGATTTTATCCAGATCTGCAGTGAACGAAGAAGCTGCTGCTTGCCAGTCTGAGGGATGATAGATGGTACGGCAGAGGGTGGACTCATCAGCAAAGAGATAAAGAGGATTTTCCAGAGAGTCGGAGAGATCATTGATGAAAACCAGAAAAAGAACAGGGCCCAGAACGCTGCCTTGAGGAACTATTGGTTTTGATTGACCCTTGGTTTCCACGATCGGGGTTTTAACTATCGTGGAATTTTCCAGGAGCCTCACCCCGGTGATATTGGAGGGTTTCCTATATTTTATTGTTCACTGTTTAATTTTTTTAAAGTTGTTTTCCTTTATCTATTATCTTTATTTCACTTGTTATTTCTCCATATTATTCCCACTTTTCTCCCATTCCCTTTGACTTTCATCCCCTGAAGCCTGACCCTTCCTCTCATGTGGTGTCAAAATGATGCATTATCACCCCCACATTCTTCCTTACTCGCATCCTATATCAACCCTCGCCCCCATCCCATCCTACCCTTTTGCTCGGATGAGGAGTTAACACCTGAAACGTCAGCTTTTCCTTGCTTCCTCTGACGGTTAGCATACTTTTATTAACATTCTATTAATTCCATCCACTGTTCTATCTGTCCGACGATACAGATAGATAGCGTTCTTCAGTCTTGACTAGTTCTTCTCCAAGCAATGAGCAAGGCTAGTTCTTCATTCTACTTTGTGGTAGTTATTCACTGATGTGCATTCTCACTTTGCTCACTGACATCACTGCATGAACCATTGTATCAGACATTTGATATTTGGCAAGATCAGAGCGTTAAAGAGAAACAAAACTCATATTTCAAAAACTGAGAATCTCTACCCATTGAAGCAGGCAGTCAAGTGGCCATAACTTCAACAATATCTTTTAAAGCAGAAACTTTTCTGGCTTTTTGCAGGCCTATGTTCTGACTTGTCAAATTTACTCTTTTCATCACAAGGAAATATAAAAGATGCGCCATGAGCAGCAAATGTACCTTTTAAGTGAATTTCCCAGTAATTTCTGTGGAGTGTGGGTCCACGATTGACTGTGAAAGGCACATGACATTTCACGGCCAAGTAGACCCACAAAAGTAATAAGTGGATGCCTCCCAGGAATGGTTTACTTTTGGGGATCCATGATTCAACCAATTTCTGATCGTGCACGTGAATGTAGAATTTTTAATACACGTTATTCAAAAAACTTAACACTGTATGTTTAATTGGACATTTGGTCACAAAACTTTTGTGGAATTAAATACGTACAATTCGTAAAACATTTAAATGTGCACCCCGTTTTCTGTTGGCCCAACATACAATTTACACACAACAGGGCTAAAAGTTAGATTCTGACACATCCAGGACTGAAATATAATAAGCAAGCATATTGTACATGCATTCTGTATTTTTGGTCAGAAGGGACATACCTTTTTAACATAAATGACACAGCTCACAGACAGCAAAGTTTTACAGAAAATAATGCAATGCGAGTTATGTTTCTGTCTCAAAGTATGACGTCATTACATGGGCCAATGACATCATTTCAAAAAGTCGATTTCCAACATTACCATTTACAGTAATTAATTATTATTATTTTTTAAACAAAGCATTTGTAAGGAAATGGGACAGCACATAGTATGTAATCCTAACATCCTTGAAATACTTTTTGAACAGAAATAAAACTCACAAGCACAGACTACGAGGCGGCCCACCAAATGAAGAAATTCACAATTGAACAGAGGCTGTCGTAATTTCGTGGCCTACCCTGTATAAAACAAGTAAATGATGAAGTGTTTTCCTGTTCCAAAAACGTGTTGAACTGTAATCAGTAAATGCTTTTCTTTCCTGCATTATAGTGTTCGTTTGCCCATCACTCAAATACAACATTATATTGGATGCATATTACACAAACAATGTCTTCATTTTCCTCCGGTTAATAAAAACATCAATTGTTTGTTTCTGAAACATCCTAAAGAATGTGAACCACGAGAAATATCTTCACCAAAGGCATCAGATCTCTACATCCACTCAGCAAGCAGGGTGGCTCGGTGGTGAAGTGAGTAAATCCTGATTGTGTTGCCTTCTTTGTATTGGCTGTTCAACGAAACTTGGCTTGGAGAGGAGATGGGCACTACCGGGTCTATTTGCCCATGTAAATGCCCCTGTAGTTCCCCAATGACCTTCATGAGGTTTGGGGACAAGCAATTCCACTCAACAACCAGTGTGTTCTCAAGTATTAGCTTCTTTCAGTCGTTTTGTTTACCTTCGTTCTATAAACTGTTCTTGACACGACAATACATACAGCTTCGCAATTATAAAATTAAATTATGGGAAAAAATACATTTACAAATTGCAGTGGAAATCTTTTTCGTTTTTTTTAAATCTCCCTGCAGATAACCCATGTCAGAAGTCGATGAGGATTTGATATGAAGTGACAGCACGCTGACTCTACCACGGTTCAATGGGATTTTAGGCTGATTATTTCACACAAAAATGCTGGCAAATGCTTTCAAAATGGGTTTTGGTAGTGTAATACCCATTGCTTCAAGAGTACTTCAAATACTGTCACTGATTTGATATAGTCAAACCATGACTAGCAGACAATGGTCACCAGAAAATGATTAGGCCAGATCAAGAACAAGTCTGGATAAGTAAAACAATTCCCCATGTAGAAAAGTGTGGTAATCCTTAAACCTTCCCCAGGTAGCCAATAAATACAGACTGACTTTGGCAAGACACCTTGCGAGCTGGACTGACAGTTATCCAGATTTGGTCTGGCGTCATTAATTATACCTGGGTCTGCAAGCTACCATGGACAGATAGTTCTTAATTATAAATGATATCACTGGTGAGCACTCATACTGGTATGTATAGCATTGAAATAAATTTATATGAAATAATGTTTGTTATGTAACAGATATCTGTTATATCAGTTATCCAAAAAAGCATTTACTGATGGTCCCGGTAGCCAAGGTTCTACTGTTACATTGTATTCACTTGATGGTCATGAGAATCATTGAGTGGATTGTTGGTGGAATGGGTAAAGCACTCGTACATGAGTTTTATTTTCCTTGGCTACTTAGCAAAAAACATCTGCATCTTGTGATTGAGTGATGACCTGTCTGAGATTGAGATTAATTATTACTACTTGTTGGGAGCACCCTTGTGCAGTGTCAATAGTAGGGGCCTCTTCCTCCACTGTTACAATCTTTACTGGTCTATTTTAAATATTATTTGTATTGCCTTGGAGAAGATTCTGCATTTTTTTGAGTAGGAGGGAGGATCAGAGAAGGGGAAAGAAAGAAGGAAGAGAGAAGGAAGAACAGACAAAAAATACACAGAAAAATGAGAGAATTTCATCAGATTATTGAATGCCTGATTCAATGATTATCTGCATCATCAGCTGGGCAGCATCCCTCATCGAGGTTTTGACCTTCAATCACAGAACTTCTCCGAATGATGGGTCCAGAGAGAGAGAGAGAGAGAGAGAGAGAGAGAGAGAGAGAGAGAGAGAGAGAGAGAGAGAGAGAGAGAGAGGAGATCTCCATTGAATTGAGAAAAACCCCAAAGGGGAGGCATGCAATCCAGCATTTAAAGTTTTAGTCTTAAGAACGATCTCCAGTGAGCTGTAAACATGTCTCACTGACGCTGTGAATGTAAAGAAGCTCCTTGCTTGCGCCCAGCATCAGAAAAACAATGATACACTGCACTATATATAGTAAAGTACACGTTTCACAACAGATCTGCTTGTTTCAACCAATCCAATTGCTTAAATGGAAACTTTCAACATTTCCTTTTTTTCATTGCTCCAGATACATATTCCTCGGCCAATTGTATGAAAAGTTACCTTTTAAGTACCATTTGCTCTTGATACATATATTGTGTATTGCCACTCTATTGCTGTGTGCTCGGTCAGACACGTAGGCCTGAATATTACAGGAAAGGAAGTAAACTTTAAAATAATTTCCTCCACACAAGTTATTTGACTTCGTCAATCTCTTTTCATGAGGCTCCGTCACTTTACATAAAATTTAACCGAAGATGTATTGGTATCAAGTTCAAGGCCCTTTTGAGACCCAGAAATGGGAAAATTTTGAAATAATGTATTTAAAATTGCTTTCGGTCAATGACCCCTCTATAAAGAAAATAAGACATCACACTAACTCCACAGTTATGACATTAGAATTATCTTGTTTTATATTACCAGGTCGGTAATATATGCTTATGATCAAAGTTTTACCTTCACCATGATTTTGTAAACAAAAAAACCTTTTACTTATTTACTTAAGATTATCAAAGGTCAGAATAAAGGCAATGGAGACGTAAGACTGCACGTCCTTGACCATCTGTCCTTCCTTCGACTTTGTTCTGTCACTGATCTCATGACATTCCTCTGTTTCAGTATAACCTCTTGTGATTGTTAATAGCCCGTTTACATGCTTCACTTCTCATTCTTATAAAAGCCTCATCTCATTCTATCTTGGATTAATTTATTAATTCCCACCCCCCCCCCCTTCCCCATCCCTCCGCATCCCCTATGACCATCAATGTTGTACAATCTCTTGCAGTATTATCAAGAGGTTCCTCACCTCTCTCATCTCCTTTATAAATCAGTTCCTGTGACCTACACCATACTTGCTAACTCAGGCTTTTAATGTCCTTTCTGCTGCTTGGTCTGGAAGCCAAAAGCGATGGTTATAAAACTCCTCCAATAAATTTTATCACTTATGAGCTGTAAAGAAGACTGTACTGTACTTCATTGTGCCAGGTGAATCCTCATATTCATGTAGCCGCATGATTACCGGGGTTTAATCGGCGGTGAGAGCTTCAAGTCCAGCTCTTTCACAGTGCCCCCATGAGGACAGGGACAGTTTCTACTTGACAACGACCCCGATGGAGTGGAACAAATCAACCGACATCCAATCCCATTGAGTATGACTTCTAGGTGTGCTGCGCTGAGACACCCTTCCAGTAATCGAGTATCTCGTGTAGATCTTCTCCACGTGCCCGCTGTACCTTCTCCTTCAGCGCATGCCCGGCACCTTTCGACACCACCTGTACACCACATTCAAATCGGCAACAACATATTCTTTTATTAAAAATCTACGGCAGCTTTAGGATTAACAGCATCAATTTTCATATTATCCTAAACAAAATGAAATGATTGCTTGTGATGAAAATTATGCAGGGATTTCTTTTCGATGCAGCTCCGGCAATCGCTTCGCTGAACTCCGAAAGGCTTATGACTCATGACACATCTTTTTTTCCATTCAACACCTTTTCATCTTCTCTTTGCTCTACAGAAGATACGTTCCCTTGACTGTAACTCTCTGTGCAGAGATATGAAAATTAAAAAAAAACAACAAAAAAAAACTTATTAATACAATGCGTGGGGAAATTCACACGATGGTACAACTTGGTTGATAGTAATGTGGGTGTCATCTGTCTTGAATTATAATCCCACTAAATGGTTTTATTATTCTGGGCACACACAGCAAAGTGTCCTTGAGCTTGCGATACATCCTCTGAAGGCAACATGCAAGAGATGGCTGTGCTTTTTTCTTTCTTTCCACTGCTTTGAAAGACTTCATGGCATCTTTAGAAAAATGTCAATGAAAGTCTTTCTGTGCTCTGGTTAAAACCATGTTATTGGATCAAGATAAATGAACTGGAGGAGGATGAACTGCTGGTTTGAAGAACGCCTATGGGGCTGTATACGCCGGTTTTACAAACACACAAACGGAACGCAGCAACTTGAGAAAGAAAGTGCTCAATCGAAGATTGGAATGGAGACATAGGATGTAAAATAACTGCAGTTTAACCCAACGACCCCCGAGTCATCATGGCCAAGCAAAGCAACAACATTTAATCAGACTTGGTGGCAGAATGGTTCATCCAAGGGTGAATGAGATCAGGATTGGGGTGAATGGGAGGACTGATCAGGATTGGGGTGAATGGGAGGGTGAATGACTCTGCGGCAGTGAATGACTGGTGGGTGAATGTGTTTACTACACAAAGTAGATTCTACTACTAGATGATCGGGGAAAAAAAGTAAGGTGTATGATGGTGGGGAAAAGTCCCCAAAACACTCGAGTCTGCGGGAACCCTTCTGTGTGAATCGCGCTGTTCCAACCAATCATGTCTGCCCCCTGGTTCTTCCTCAGCCTATTTCTTGTTCATGGCAATGTGTTTCTTCCTTATAACAAATTATTTATAACCCCTCTTAGAATTACAGAATGTTTCCTCTCACTTTGCTGTGCACCTCTCAACTGTTGAAGCGAGCTACTTCGGCCTTAGTGACTTATTTTAGTCCACTCCCAAATTAACTGAATGACCACAAATGCTTGAGTCGCTTGGTGGACTCCTTGACAAGTTTTTCTGCTTGGTGCAGGATTAAAGCATCAGTATCGATACATTAAAATCCAGTATATTTCAATTACATCAGAATTAATTAATCTCAATAATAATATGCTTGTTTATGTTTCTGTCCTGTCTGTAACATTCCGTTCCACCCATTGGTTGGACAGCTCACCCGACTCCAACCACAATTTCTATTTGGAAAAAATAAATAATCATATGGTCACCTGTCATCTTCATAATCTGTTGACTACTAGTAATTGTGAAAATCAACATCACCGATCGTGGCAGCCATCTGTTAACTTATACTCTGCCCAAATAACTATGTGGTATTCTTTCAAGCAGGGCTTAAACCCATGTCATTATAAAAGGTCTTTGTCTGAGGTCATTATTTACTTTTAACGATATATATATATATATATATATGCATCCAGGAAGAAGATAATTGGTTTTGGGTCATTTAATCATTATTGTCACACACGTTTAATTACGTATATCTCACAAGATCTTGCCTTTCTTGCAATGTCTCTGTATAAGTACTTCAAGAGAACAGCGATGAAGGAAAAGGAAACTGAGAAGGTGACCTTAGTTTTTAAAGAGGGAGAGACGTTAGCAGTGGATACTGAAGATGGCAGAGGAAATTATGAGAATCCCAATGCTGATGAGAAAGATGTTGAAGAGAAGCCTAAAGTAGATGGTAGCTGCAGTGGACAGAAAGTGAAGGCAACAAAACAAAAACATCACGTATCTTCTGGTTGAATGAGCGAGAACAATCGTCTGGGTATATATATATATATATATATATATATATATATATATATATATATATATATATATATATATATATATATATATATATATATATATATATATATATATATATATATATATATATATATAGTTACGGCTGTGGAAATTTGCAGAACACCATAAAGGTTCCTTAGTTCAGTTAGATTGATAAGTCTGTGTTCAGTTAGATTTCCCCACCGTTGTTTAATGGGGATAATTCGTGTCACAGGGCTGTGATCCTTTGAGGTAGGTTTTTCTGTTTCTATCGTTATTTTGAACTAACAACATCTCCAACCACCTAACCACCTTCGCCACGACGCCAGCTATCAATTCTCTTCTTCTCCACGGACACATTAGAACCATCTCTCCGCATTCAGTCAATAAACGCGAGCAAAAGGAAACCAAAGGAACTTCGATGGCGTGCGGATTTTTCACGCCTAATATTCCCGCCTGTTTTCTCCGCACTTGGCGTGGGGGGAGGGCGAGGCAGATCGTTCGCCATGGGTCGGTTCGTGGAATGAGGCGCTGGGAATGGAGGAGCGCCACTTTTCGGGAAGCTTCTCGCAGGAACTGGAAGGGGGGCGGAGCAGAAAACGGAGAGGAGCAAGGGGTTGGACTCCAGGGGATACAAGGGCGTGCAGGACGCCAGGTCTCGCAGCTCGCGTGGTTTTTCTTCTTCGTAGTGGCAGCGGAGCTCGTGTGTTCTCGTCGACTGGCAGGTCGGAGCTCGTGTGGTTTGCTTCGTGGTGGCTCCTTGTCGAGCTCGCAGCTCTCGTGGTTTTCTTCGTGGTGGCTCCTGGTCAACCTCGTGAGCTCGTGTGTTTTTCTCGTCGAGCCTTTTCTGGTCGGGTGATTGCTGCTGCTTCGTGGTGGTTCGAGCTCAGGGTGCCTTCCCTCTGGGTGCCAAGTCGAGAGTGTTGTGTCTGGTGGTCCAGGGTCGATGTGCGCACGAGAGGAGAGTGCCGGAGAGAGCTCGCCGACCGTCGCACCACGAGGGTGCAGGTAACTAGCGTCGGTCTCGTGGGGCCCATTCGGTCAGCCAAGTCCCACGCCATAAAGGCCCACGGGCCCAGTCTGACCCCCCTGTCTATGGGGGTGGTCTTTTCCTTTTATTTTTTTCTTTCGAATGAATGTTGGTGGCGCCGTGTCCATAAGTAAAACCTGTTAAGTGCCTGTGAAATAATAATAATATTTGGTCATAGTGCTTTCCCTTGCTTGTGTCTTTGTCCCCGTCCCGTGATTGCTTTTGTTTATTTGAATACGTGTATGACTGTATTTCATTGCCTTGCCTGCATACGTGTTGTGTGTAAATGGTAAATAAATGTGCTTTGTTGAAATGTACCCCGTTCGTTGCGTCTTCTCCCTATTGAAAATGCCATCTTGCATTGCGGAATAAATAGCTGGGTTTTATACACCCGTTCAATAGAATCGGATCCGGCGAGGTCGGGCGATAATACCCGCTCGGTTATCACTGCAGAACGGAACGGACCGCTTAAGCGGTTCGTGTCCAGGTCGACCTGCGTCGAGGTACGGTCGTCCGGTCAGCTGCCTGCGCAGGTACTAAGGTATATCGAATTCGGCGAGTGACCCTATCTTGCGCGGGTGGACATTTGGCTCGGCCGTGGTGGGGATTGGAAACCCACCCATGACTGGTTTCCGGTGTTAGCTCCGGAAAGTCACGAATGAATTGTCCATCCGGTGGGCAAGCTGCTACTATTTGTGGAAAGCGGTAGTTCGCACGCCGACGGGCGCGAATTCGTAACAATGTATATATATATATATATATATATATATATATATATATATATATATATATATATATATATATATATATATATATATATATACTCCATACACTACACACACATACATACCGTTACGGCTGTGGAAATTAGCAGAGCACCATATAGGTCCTTAGATCAGTTATGTCGATAAGTCTGCGTTCAGATAGATTTCCCCACCGATGTTTAACGTGCAATTATTCGTGTGCAGGGCTGTGAATCTTCAGTTAGCCGTTTTTCTTTTGCTATCGTTATTTTGGATCAACCGCTCCACAAGAACCACGATCACCACAACCACCTTCTAGTCAACTGCCAACATCCCCACAGGCAACGAACAGCCGCCTTCAGAACAACCACCTTAACCACAACCGCCCAACCACACCACCCTCACGACCACTACAAAACGCCAGCCACGCCACCATTACAACAACCACCATAACCACTACCGCATTGCCACCTCGGCACACGGTTGCGAGAAGCCTGGCATTCATCGGGGGGAAGCAGACGACGGCCCCACCCCCAAACGAATAACTTCTGCGCCGGCCAACGCAGCAGGAGAATAACCTAACACCAAGAATTATAAAGCGACACTAACTATAAAAAAGAAGAAGAATGAGAAAGGCCCCGATTCGGCGAGGGAAACACCCTGCTTCTGGAAGCTTCCCGCACGTGCTGGAAGAGGGGGGCGGAAGGGAGGGGCGAGGAGCCGTGAAGATAAAAGGGCGCGCTGAACGCAAGGTCGCTCTCTGCTGGAGGGTGTGAGGTGTGTGGAGGAGAGGAGAGAGAGTCGTGTCGGAGTTGTGGGCAGTGTGTGGAGCCGCGGGAGGGAGCTGGAGAGAGAGGAGCACAGCGGAGTCAAGGCGCGCGGCCTGCCGTGCCTTACCGTGGGTCGTTGGAGAGGGGACGTCGAGGGTGGCCCGAGCAAGTCACCACGAGGGTGAAGGTAGCCAGCCCGGCCTTTGCGGTCTACATGGCTGCGTGCCTAAAAAGACCCCAAGAGGTCCAGTCTACCCCTCGTCTTTGCTGGGGTTTTTCTTTGTTTCTTTTGCATGAACGTTGTGGCGCCATGTCTTTAAGTAGAGCTGTATAAGTGTGTACATAATAGATAGACGGTAGTAGCTCTTTTGCATTGCTTTTGTTGGTTGTATAATCGCATGCGTGCTTTTGTTTTTGCCTTTGTCGATTGCAAACTGCATGCGTGTCTTGCCTTGCTTGATTATATGACTGCATGACTGCTATGTACCGCTTGTGAAATAAATGTGCTTGTTCAAATGTTCACCCGTTCGTTGCATCCTTTCCCTAATTGAACTGCCATATTGCACTCGGAATATAGTTGGTTGTTAAATAACCGATAATAGAATCGGGTCCAACAGGGCCTCGCGATAACACTCCGCTCGGTTATCCCAAAACGAAGCGAGCTGCTTAAGCGGCTCGTTTCAAACGGGCCCCGTTGAGGCACAGTCTCTCGGTACTCTGCCCACGCGATTAATTAGGTATATTGACAATTCGGCGATTGACCATGTAGCGCGGGTAGAGTGTTGACTAGGCTGTGGTGTGCTCAAAACACACCCGTGGCTGGTTTTCGGCGTTGATCCGGAAAGCCGCGACTGGATTGTCCATTCGGTGGGCGAAGCGGCCGCTATTGGTTAAACGCGGTCGCTCGCACGCCGGTGGGCGGGAATCCACAACAATACACTACATGACCAAAGGTATGCAGCCACCCCTTCTAATTCGTGGATTTGGCTATTTCAGCCACACCCATTGCCGACAGGTGTATAAAATCAAGCACACAGCCATGCAATCTCCATTGACAAACATTGGCAGAAGAAGGGACTGTTCTGAAGAGCTCAGTGACTTTCAACGTGGCAGTCATTGGATGCCACCTTTCCAACAAGTCGGTTTGTCAAATTTCTGCCCTGCGAGAGCTGCCCCGGTCAACTGTAAGTACTGTTATTGTGAAGTGGAAATGTCTCGGAGCAACAACACAGCTGTCACATGGCATAAATGGCTATATATATATATATATATATATATATATATATATATATATATATATATATATATATATATATATATATATATATATATATATATATATATATACATACATATATACAAAGCCTGGTGTTGGCGGAGTAGTTAGGGCAGCGGCTTGGGATCCAAAAGGTCCTGAGTTCAAGCCCCGTTGGGCCACTGAATTAATACACCAGGGGGTTGACTCAGCCTGTCATCCTTCCGAGGTCGGCGAAATGAGTACCAGTATACTGGGCCGGTGTATACCCCGGTTAAAATAGGTGTACCATATCCCTGTGTCGTAAGAGGTGACCAGGGTTGCGTCAGGAAGGGAATCGGGCGTAAAACATGTGCCAAATCTCTATTCGGATCATACGGATGATCCGCTGTGGCGAGCCCTCACGGGAGCAGCCGAAAGAAGAAGAAGATATATATATATACAGTATATATATACATCTGCAAACAAACACCACACACACACACACACACACACACACACACACACACACACACACACACACACACACACACACACACACACACACACACACACACAAACACACACAGCCGTCACATGACATATACAGCTATTTCAGCCACACCCATTGCTGACAGGTGTATAAAGTCAAGCACACAGCTATGCGATCTCCATCAACAAACATTTGGAGTAGAATAGGCCAATTGTATAAAAAAACTGTACAATTTCAAGTTAATTGTATAAAAAATATATACATATATATATATATATATATATATATATATATATATATATATATATATATATATATATATATATCGTTTTTGGCCCTATCAATTTTAGAAATTAGGCCTATTTTGACCTTTTACCTCAAAAATAATTGGTGGTTGAATTCAGTGAGCTGATATGAAAATCCTCTTCAAATTTCAAGTCAATCGGATGAAAATTGAGGATTTTAGAAATTGCACCCAAGCTGTTTACCTTTGGCATATGTTGACCTTTTGGCCGATGTTAACCGAAAAAAAAATTTGTGATCGACTTCCGTGAGCTGATATGAAAATCCTGTTCCAATTCAATCAATTGTATGAAAATTGACAATTTTATATATTTGGCCGATGGTGACATTTTAGCGTATGTTGACCTCGCATTGACCATCGATAGACCATCGCAGTGACAGTACCGACAATCTCCGAAAGTTTCAGAATGATCAGCTAAGCGGTTTGGGCTGTTGGCGAGCAGACAGACAAACAAACAAACTAACCAAACCGATTAACATGCTTGGCAAAAACATATTTTTGCCAAGCAACAGACAGACTGGTAGACAGACAAACAGACCCAAAATGCAATACCCTCTCCTCTGGCGAGGGTAATAATTCATAACTTTGTGTGTATGGTAATCCTCTGTGGTGTGTTTAATTTTGTTCGCCTGTCATTTTGAATGGCTTTTCCCCTTGTAGTGGGGCAACTTAGCTAAATATAGCATCACAATTGTGCATTTTGTGAGGAAAGCACCAAATTTGGCACACTAGTAGCCTATCATAGTATGAAAAGATTTGGATATTGGGCCATCGCAAATTCAGCCGCTGCTGCAGCCATTTTCCACTGCCATCAAAAATTTTGAGATGGCCCAATATCCAAATCTGTTCATAATATGATAGGCTACTCGTGTGCCAAATTTGGTGCTTTCCTCACAAAATGCAAAATTGTTATGCTAAGTTGCCCCACTATTGTAAGAAATAAAAGTGAGAGCCTCAGCCGACATTCAACAACATGGTCAAGGATGGTTGTGGATGCCTTTTACCAGTTAATATATGCCTGGTGGTGGCTGAACAGTGAAGGTGGCTGGCTTAAGATCTTAGGGACTTGAGTTTGAGCCCCTGTCATTGGTTTAATTAACACCAAGTGCGGTTGATTCAGCTTGTAATCCTTCAGAGGTTGGCAAAATGAGTACCAGTGTACTGGTAATATAGGGTAATAGAACCCCTCCCCCCAAATAATGCAACTAGCAGCCACGGGCTGCACACGATAGCTTGCTAGTTAATATAATTATTTGATAAACGGCTCCTTTACATCGAGACATTAGCCTCTTTGGTACTGATTACACGAAGTCCTTTTCCACAATGATTACAAATTAACACACACACACACACACACACACACACACACACACACACACACACACACACACACACACACACACACACACACACACACACACACACACACACACACATTGAAAGCAATGAAGGAAGTAACGCTCACAGACGACCTGATGATCCCATCGAATGTGAACATAGAAAATGAAGCATTATGACCGGATATGTAGGAGGCTACTTAAAGGTACAACGAAGAAAATATGGCATTGCTAATTAAGGTTTGAATACCCAGCGATTTTGGCCTCAAGACAACAAAAAAATGAAGTCAAAAGATCTTGGAAGCTGATCAAGAACACCAAAATTGTACCAGTGATAGTTGGAGCAATGGGAATGATAAAGAAGAACATCACAAATATCCTACATACCATCCCTGGGAGTATAACTACAAACAAACTACAGTTAGAGGCTGTCCGGGGCTCAGTGATGATCCTGAAAAGAGCTGTCGGAACAAAACCGAGAACAGGAAATCATGATCCCTTACTGAAACGGAGGTGGATGTTTCGAGACCTGGGAGGGCTCCGCTCAACCTTCTGAAACCGCATACGGCGATAACATCCAACAACACACACAAGCAAAGAAAAATGCAAAGTGGAGTAATCGTCAGCAATGTGACATTTTCTGTATTCCACGCAAAATGTCAGGCCCATGTTACAGCGCTCCATGGGCCCCGCATTTTAACCTTTAAAAGGAGAAGCCACAATGGCATTTCACAAGCAGCTCGTTCTTCAATCATACGGCCTCAGGATATGAATATTGTTTGTTAGAATCAGTTAATTTGACGTTGATTGAACTGTCCAAGAAAGGATGATGATCGTCATGAATAAGGAGAGAAGCAGATGCAAAAATAATTTTTTTTAAAAAAAACTTCACTGGAGGTCATCCATATATGACACATGCAAACAGGCAACTCGTTTTGACCCCCCTCCTGTGCTCTCCCTACCACACAGCCTTCCAGAATCTGTAAAGTACGTCCTGCACCAAAGCTTAGCATAGATATTGTTCTGTGGGCAAAACTGTGATCGTGCTTGGGGGACTTGCAACCTCTCCCCCATCGACCATTCAAGGGGTGAGTGAAGTGAGCTACTTAAGAAGTTTGGAGAAAAATTTCCTTTTCACAAAGGGCATTTAGTTATTTCACCCAACATGTCTGCGCCATATTTCCATGCCAATACTCCCATAAAATGTGCTTGGAATAAAGCCCATGCCAAAGACGGGCTATTTGATCAGGGCACCATGTTTCGCGTCCACCTAAATACCAGATGGGACAACTAACGTTACACTTCCATCTGAAAGATGAAAGTGATCCAGGATGCATCCATCGTCTTCAATTGGCAATGCACCAGAAGGGCGGTTTTGAGTTAAATCTGATCTCCAGTCAGTGATCAAACCCAGACTCCATAGCATAAAGGCGAGTTGGCTACTAACGGAGCTATCTCACTGGCCCAATGTCTTAAAAAAGCACTTGCTATAAGGGTTATCGGCACCACTTTGGGTGCATTTTATATAACAAAAGCTCATTTGTACTTTTCCATTAATGAGATATTGTGATCTTTATTGAGCCCAAAGCCAATTTTCTCTTTAGGAGTTGGGAATGTGTGATAAAGTAACAGTGGAGTAAGCACAGCCCCACTTACAAGGGTATCTTTTTTATTTTGTATGCAGCACATGGCTGTGGGTAGCATCATTGACTGGGGGCGATGGGGACAGGAGGTGGCTGTGTTGCTAAATGCAGTGCCAGCTGTTAGAGCAGGAATTTTGAATGTTAGAGCAGGAATTGTTAGAACAGGAATTTTTAAATTTAATTTTAATTCATTCAGGGTGCTGATGATAGCTCACCTTCTCGTGAAGAATACTGTGGGATCAGTAATGTCCACTGGTCAGCGTTTGAATGTTGGCAAACTAGATGTCTAGTTTTGACTTCCATCTGATAGACGGTGAAGAAATTGATGATTTTCTCTCCATGGGAAACAACAAGGTGACAGTTTAGACTTGAGTGGACATTCAAACCCATGGTAGACAGCACAGGGGCAGCGATGGCGCATACCTCTCGATTATCCGAGCAACCACTTCCACGTGTCTGAGTATGAGAGTAGTAATTGTCGAGTCACCAATCAACACCAACATGAATGCCACCTCTACCTGACATATCGGAATTACTATCAACAGTACGTGCCTGTATGTGTGTGGCCGTACGTACAACAACAAAAAAAAAACTTTCAAACCGCGAGCCAGAAACAACAACCACACAGGCCGTTCCTTCGCTCTCACATGCCTGTACGTACGTGTCCATACGTGCGTGGCCATAATTGCAAACCAAAAAAAAAAAAAAAACTTTCAAACTGCGAGCCAGAAACAACCACACAGGCCATTCCTTCGCTCTCTCGTGCCCGTACGTGCAACCCCCCTCCCCCCCCCAAAAAAACAAACAGAAAAAACTTTCAAACCGCGAGCCAGAAACAACCACACAGTCCGTTCCTTCGCTTTAGTAAACGACGACTGGATTGGGACATTGTGTTTATCTATAAATGCGCACAAGAAATCGAGAAATTATTACAATACAGTAAGTCATCACTATTCGGAAGTGGTGCGTGCCCGTACGGAATGTTCACATCATTCCACAAATTATCGCTTTCATTGAGGTAACAACTGCTGTGATACTTACACACACACAGTTAATTAAAATCCAAATTAAAATCAAGTTTACCTCCCTGTCTTTGCTTGCCATGACACTCGCTGCCATTGATCATTGCCACTCCTACATCACAGGAACTAAGGCACCGATTGATCCCCATCGTAACCGGCACGGCACGTGACGTCATTGTCGGCCGGACGCGCACCGGCCAACGCAGCAACGTGTCTTGTCATTGATTTGTAAATAAATGGCCATAACTTGGGAACCACTTGTCCGATTAATATCAAACCTTGAAAAGGCGCATCCTCAGGTCCCCAGCAATATACCTGGCAAGTTTCAATTAGATCGGACCAGTGGTTGTCGAGAAACAGCGGTCAGACACACAGACACACAGACACACAGAGACACACAGACACACACATACACACAGACACACAGACACACATACACACAGACACACATACACACAGACACACAGACACACAGACACACAGAGACACACAGACACACAGACACACAGACACACAGACACACAGACACACAGACACACAGAGACACACAGACACACACATGCGCACAGACACACAGACACACAGACACACAGACAGACAGAGAGATAGAGACACACAGAGACACACACAGACACTGAGACACACAGAGACACACAGACACACGTACATAGAGACACACATACACACAGACACACATACACACAGGCACACGTACACACAGACACAGACACACATACACACAAACACACAGACACACATACACACAGACACACAGACACACAGACACACAGACACACATACACACATACACACAGACACACATACACACAGACACACATACACACAGACACACATACACACAGACACACAGACACACATACACACAGACACACAGACACACAGACACACAGACACACAGACACAGATTGCTGGAATTATAAATTATAGATAGATGAATCGATAACAAACAGCTCCTGCCGGTACATGTGCTCGCCTTATGAATAGGTATTGTCATGAAATCAAGCAGTCAATGAATGTAATTTAAAAAAATTAACTCAAAAATAAAATTATGTTCTGCAATAATTGCAACAGAGGATTGTTTTTTTTTCTTGTCTTTTCCTGGGACTAGACATGACATTTAACTTGAAGAGAAAAAGAAAATCCATAAACCGTAAAACTTTTCAAAGCATGGCTTAAGTTGGAAGGATATTTAATGAATCATCAAATTGATTTCTTCGAGATGAACTACTGGAGTCGCCCACAAGCTATATTCGTTGTCATGAATTTCGTTATAAGAATGGCACTTTTGGTGGATGATTTTGTTTTTTTTATCAACGAACTGCAATTGAATATAGTGAACAGAGAAATTTATAATTTCTCTCAATTTCAAAATCTGATGAGCAATATCTAATATAAAAGCTCTTTAACCACTCACTGATTGACTCGCTCACTCACTAATGTGAGTGTTTAGTGCCTTCTGAGTGGCTGGGAAGTTGAAATTTCGCATTGAAAAGGGGGTGATTTAGGGGTGGTAGTTTTAGACACAAGCTGGTAGATATGACTGATCCCACGGTATCCTTCACAAAGGGGGGGGGGCACTACATTTGTGACACAGCCACCCCCACCCCCAGTCACAATGATGCTACCCACAGCCAGGTGCAAGATTCAAAATAAAAAAGATACCCATTTAAGTGGGGCTGTGTTTGCACAGACTTCCAGTCTGGGGTTTGGCGTATGTGGGCGACTGATCAGCACTCACTCCTTCAAGTTCATATCAGCTAAGTTCCCTGGACAAAATACATTGTGTTTCACTGTTTTATTTTTACGAGAAGCACCCGCTCCCTGTGAGAATGGAAAGAGGGGTTGTTTTATTGGCCTTATTCAAACATGTATATTGAAATAATACTTCTCCAAAACACCTCACTGCAATGGAAAACGTGGGAACAATAACACTGCACTGTAAACGGTGAGGCCTTGTAATAACCTCTCCCACCCGGAATGGCGCTACATGATACACATTTACACAGAGAATTTTCATCCCCCCACGACCCCCGCCCCCAAGACTTCTGGCAAAGATAAAAACACCCCTACACACCAATATAGTAAGGATTAGTGTTTTACTGGTCGTGTTTTTCATCATTTTTTTCTGTCCCAAACCGTAAGCTGCTGCGTTGAATTGTCCAGTTTGTGTCCCGAGTCAACTCAGGCCTATTGGTAATAGTCGGGTTGTGCTTTCCCTCCTTTTCTTGCCTCATTTTCGCTTCTTCCCAGGTATTGTTACTTCTGATCTCTCAGCTCAATACATTTCCCCTCCTTGTTCAAAAATACAAACAACATATCATTCCTTCTTCATCCTGAAGTTGCAACTCTGAAATTGCAGCTTAAATCCAGGAGAATGTTACCATCCCAGCCTTGGCTGGATGTTGGTAAACTCAAGTATGAGAGGGTAGCTGAGGAGTTTGCGAACAGGCTGAGTGGGGATTTGGGGGGTCTGGGTGCGTTGGGGGATCCTGAAGAGTTGTGGAGTGCCTTCAAGCCCACTATCCTTGATGTTACCGGTGGATGTCTTGGAACTCACTGAAGGGTGAAGAAGAATTTTGTCTCAAGAGAAAGTGGATACCATTGACCAGAGTCACAGGACCAGGCTTGGTGGCAGAGCTGAGCTGTTCAGGGAGTTGAGGCATAAAACTGTATGTGCACTGGCAGTGGACAAGGAGGCCTATGTGCGAGGAATCTGTAAATGGGGTAGGGCATCACCTGTGGTCAAGTGATTCTCATCCTGTTTGCAGGGGAATTGGTGCATTGCGTTCCTCCAAGCCCGTCCATCGGTGTACTGCAGTTAGAGTGGAGGGTGGTAGGCTCTTGACAGAGAAGTCCAACGTGAAGGCCTGCTGGACTGGTTCCTTTGAGCTTTACCAGGCTGTACCGGGCTGATCCACCAGCTGTTGAGTTGGATGTCAGGGGTGTTACTATCCCGACTGCTGACCCTCAAATCAACTGTTATCCACCTTCATTTGAGGAAACACAGGCTGTGGTGAAACGGGTGAAATGGGGTAAAGCTCCAGGGATCTGTGGAATCCATCCTGAGCTTCTCAAGGCTGGTGGAAATGCTGTACTCATGTCATTGCATGCAGTTCTGTGCTCTGTCTGGAATACAAGCATCATCTCAACTGACTGGAAGAGGGGCCTTGTTGTCCTTCTCTGGAAAGGGGAGCGTGAACGCTGGGACTACAACAACTACTGAGGGGTGGCGTTGCCCTCAGTGCCCGGAAAGGTATTTGCTTGGATAATTCTTGATAGGGTTCATCACCATCTGCTTGAGCACCAGCACCCAGAGCAGTCAGGCTTTACACCAAAGAGGTCAACGATTGAGCTTATCCTTGCTCTTCGGGTCCTCACCGAATTCAGATGAGACTTTTCGCAGGGGCTGCTTGCAGCCCATGTTGATCCCTGTAAAGTGTTTGATTCAGTGAAACGGGATGCCCTCTGGAGGATTCTTTGTCTTTGTAGGGTGCCACCAAAACTGATCAATCTGATGTCTGAACTCTACTCTGGTCCTGAAAGGGCTGTTCCCTTCATGTACAGCCTTTATTTTTGGCTGCTGGTTGCATCATTGGTTCGGGGTATGGCTATGCCGCTGATTCAGTGCCCCTATTACCAGAACACTGTTGCTCATTTTGCCGACCTCAGAAGGATGACAGAGTGAGTCAACTCCCTGGACTTCATTCAGCAGCCAATGGAGCTCGAACTCAGGACCTAACAGCCACCACCCTAACTGTGAAGCCAAAACCAGGCTACGAAGGTGCTGTGAGACGTGGTGATACCATCTCCAACTTATTTCCATTTGTTGCTGGAGTTCGTCGAGGGTGATCACTGGCCCCCACACTTTTCAGTGCTGGTATTGGCTGGATTATTGGGAGGATGTCAGAGAGATCAAGCTGCGGTGCATCATTTGGGTCTCTGACCTTGATTTTGCAGATGATGCCGTAATCTATGCGGAGATTCTGGAAATCCTTTTGGAGGCCCTCGAGGTGCTGAATGAGGAGTCGGAGCTGCTGGGATTATGGGTTTCCTGGGTCAAAACTAAGATCCAGGTTTTCAATGACATCTTGGATGCTGCTATCTTGTGTGTACCCGTTTGTGGTGAGGATGTTGAGGTCACAAAGAGATTCACTTCCCTTGGCAGTGATATTCATGTCTCTGCTGGCTGTGAGCCAGAGGTCAATAGACGTCTGAGTTGGCCCAGGGAGTCATGGATTCCCTGGATCATGGGGTGTGGCATTGTCGGGACCTGTGCAGGAGGTCAAAAGTCTGCGTCTTCAGGTCCTTGGTGCTTCCAGTCTTGCTCTACGGATGTGAGACTTGGACTGTGACCAGGGATCTGAGATGGAGACTTAATTCCTTTGGTACCAGGTCTCTTCAGAGAATCCTTGGCTATTGCTTGTTGGACTTTGTGTCCAACGAGCGGTTGCTGAGAGAGCCTCTCATGAGATTTGTTTCCTGCATAGTCAGTGAGCATCAGCTGCAGCTATACGGACATGCGACTCATTTTCCTGATGCTGATCCTGCTCACCAGATTCTCTCAGCACGGGAGCCTCATGAGTGGAGGAAGCCAATGGGCCGACCACGTGCCTTGTGGTTGCATCAGGTTGATCAGCATCTCAAGGAGATGGGGATAGGCTAGGCATATGCCTGGGGGATGGCCAGACGGAGGCCCCTGGAGTATCTGCAGAAAGTGTACACAGTGACTTGCTGCTCTCATACATGCTCCTTTACCTGACCTGACCTTCTGTGACTCCATTGGACTGACTTAATCTGTAAACTTTCCCATGCGGATTTCTGTCAACGGGAAATTTTCCCTTCTGGATTTGGTGATGACCAATTTCCTCGCCAATGTATCTTGCTTTACCTCTGCCACAAATTGGTTTATCTGATTATATCCTTGTGAAGGTTAACATCACTTTGGCCAGTCTTAGAGAAGAGCCTCAGTGCCAGTAAGTCTGGTAGTTCACTCATGTAAACTGACAGGGACTGGAAGCAGCCATTACACTTCAGGACTGGTCTCCTATATCTACTGCCCCTGACATTAATTAAGTCTGGGAATTCCTTCATAGAAACCTGCTCTCTCTTTTGCACAGATTCATCCTTCTTATCTATCCTTACACTATTGGTACACTGAATCCCGTAGTGAAGCAATTGCTTTCAAGCAACTTGCATTCTCCTTCTGGAAGGCAAATCTGACTGAAGGCAACATCAGATCATTCCAAATAACCAGTGACAAGTGTATAGTATGTCTACTCCCAGGTGGTCCAAAAAACATCATCTGTCAAACCTCAAAAATCAAGTTTCACACTTGTTCCCCTCCTCTAAATCCTAGTAGTGTCCTGCCAAGTTTGTTTCTGGTGTATGCTACCCCTCTACCCCTTCCCTCACTTCAAATGGCACCACAGTTGATTCCACTCGTCTTCCAAATATTGTATCCCCAACCCCTCTCTCTTTCCCTCGCTCTCTCTTTGTACCCACCCATCCCAGTCATACCCAACTGCTCCTGGACTCTGTCTTGTGCAATTAAGAAGGGGGAGATGTTTCTGGAAACCCTCAACTTTGATTCGGCAACTGGACCGGATGGCAACAGCTCACGAGTCTTAGAAACTTGCTCTGCTGCTCTTGCACTTCCCCTCTCTGCCATTTTCACCCTATCATTTGCCGTCAATCAACTTCAATCTGCTTGGAAGTCAGCCAACATCATAGCATAACATAAAAAGGTGCAAAATTGGATCCCCTTAACTACAGACCAATTAACTTACTTCCAATAATTATCAGCAAGGTCATGGCAATTGATCATCGCAGTTGATATAAAATCATTCCTTTTCTCCAATTGCCTCATCTCAGATCATCAATTCAGATTCTTACCTGGTCACTCTACCTTGCACATACTGCTTCTACTCTCCCCGCAATGGATGGAGGCACTCAATATCAGACATGAGATCAGGGCATCTATCTCGACATATCTCGAGCTTGTGATACAGTCTGGCATCCTGCCTGGCTCTCCAAACTGCCTGCCTATGTCATCCAAGGCCAACTCCACTCTTGGATTGCTGACTTTCTCCACTCTTGTCGCCAACGTGGGGCTCCCAATTGAACCCTTTCTTTTCCTCTCCCTGTTAAGACTGGGGTACCCCAAGGCAGTGTTATTGGCCTAGTCCTATTCTTTATCTTCATCAATGAACTCCCTGACTGTACAATCCTCTTTATCTATTTTCTGGTGACTCCACCCTCTGCTGTGACATCCCTCCTCCTTCTGACAGACAGAGAGCAGCTTATTCCCTCTCTTCACACCTTGACAAAATTACAAACTTATCAAACACTTGGAATATGTCTTTTAACCCAGAGAAATCTCACATGCTCACTTTCTCTCTCCAAAAGGACTGTACCACAAACCTTCATTCCTACTTTCTCAACAACCCTCTCGAAGAAGTTCAGCACTCAATCTCTTGGGTCTCACTCTCAGCCATGATCTCTTTTAGGCAAGCCACATTTGAAATTTGGCCTCCAAAGGCAGATACTGACTGGGCATCCTCCATCGTGCAAGGTCCTTCCTTGGCACAACTGAACTCCTATCCACCTACAAGGCTTTCATCCGCAACTTGATGGAATAAAGCTCTCTCCTCTGGGCTGGCGTCCATGCCTCACACCTTGCTCAGTTTGAAGCTATGGAAACCAAGGCCTTCAAGATTATTGGAATCTACCATGATGAAGCTGTCTATGGGCCTATTACTTTCCCATCACAGACAGGTCGGTGATGTCTCTGTCTTCGACCGCCTCCTTTCTGGTCTTGCACACTCTGCCCTTGCCGTGTTCTGTCCCTCCAGGTTTCTGCAAGGCAGATATGGTCTGCCAGTATCCATTTTCTGGTAAACCTCTCAAAATCCAGAAAAACTGCTCACCTCCCCTCATGTGTTCCTTCTTCCCCAGCTGTGGAACCAACTACCTCAGTTTCTTCAATCACATTCCCTCCCTCCAGAGCTTCTAGACCCCTATTCACCACCATCTCACATTATCCCCCATCCGCAACCATATTTTCTACCACCTTTAACCTTCTCCAGGCCCACCTCTTTCCAAGTTACAGGTTTTTTCCTTCAACTTCTGTGACAGATCAGTTTGCATTTGTATTCATCTTGTTCACCGCCTGTGTCCTCTTTCCCTCAATATTATTCCTCCCTTTGCCCTCATACACATCTTTTATTTCTCCAAATCTCCCTATAATTTGTCCCTCATTCCTGCTGTTGGTGTGACCCCCCTCTCTCTTTCTACTGTTCTTTTCATTCTGTCACATCTTGATTTGTTCTGTGTACTAACTCCTACACTGTATGCAAAAAAAGAGCTCATGCCCTTGTCCTTTTATTCAAGAAATCCTTATTTCATAAGATTCTGCATGTCTGCTCTACAATCTGCCTCCGTTGTGTCTCTCGTTTCTGTGACAATGGATAATTCCTGGGGGGACTAAATTAGGTTGGAATCCTGATAACCGGCGTATGGTTAGTCCATGTTCACAAAAGGATCACTCACCTCCTCTCAGGTGTGCTATAACCTCCAAATTGACATCAAGCCAGACATACGTGAAGCGACTGCTTTTGCCGTTTCACAGCTTCTCACAGGACTCATTATTTAGTCACGACGTGGGGCTGTAAATGCGACAGTCTTTTTATGGGGTTTAAGGCTCGTCGAGGAGCTGTAACAAGTCACGCACACACATGCAGCAAATACACGAGGCAACACTGGATGCAGCACTTGGAAAATGCAGCACTTTGTCTGTCCTTGTGAGTCAAACCACCAAAATATATTGTCCAATATGTTGTCCAATTGCGTGAGCCCCATTGATCCTATTGCACACAACCTTCATATTTCGAGGTTACTGTGTTTCCTCCCCTCTCTCTCTCTCTCTCTCTGCTCTTTTCTCATTCCTTAGTTCCCTCGATTGTTGCGTCCAACTGTAGTTCCATCACTGACAGTTAGTTCCCCATTATTCGATTGTTGCCATTTTACCTTCTGTTATCTCACTCTTCCATGAGCTAACATCTTGTATATAATTTTTTGTGGGGAAATATCTTTGTTTTCCTTTCGATTTCTTGCCTTTAACCTTTACCAGTAATGCACAAATTCACCAAGCCGCCACATTTTGCTGTTTACAAATTCACTTGTCCAAAAACATTTTCCTTCCTCATCACCATGACCTTTTTTTTGCACGTTGATGACTTTATTTTGTTCTTTGAAACAGAAGAAGAATAAGAATAAGAATAAGAAGAAGAAGAAGAAGAAGAAGAAGAAGAAGAAGAAGAAGAAGAAGAAGAAGAAGAAGAAGAAGAAGAAGAAGAAGAAGAAGAAGAAGAAGAAGAAGAAGAAGAAGAAGAAGAAGAAGAAGAAGAAGAAGAAGAAGAAGAAGAAGAAGAAGAAGAAGAAGAAGAAGAAGAAGAAGAAGAAGGGCAACTTTTCGGTATCTTAAGATGCAAAAGACCACCGAGGCAGTTATTCCTTGACTGGAGGGCACAATCCTGGATGGGCTGCTCCTCTAACACAGGATACTCAGATGGCTTACTCTTCCCAGAGATGGTACTAATTTTGCCAACCTTGAAAGGATGACAGGCTGTCAACCCACCTGGTGTTATTTAACGGAACAACTGGGGGGGTCAAACTCAGGACCGTATTAAAGCTCTTAAGCCAACCTCCTTAACCGTTAAGCCAACACCAGGCAACTTGGAAATAACTTCTCATTTATTTTGTCATCATCTCAAACCAGCCCATTTTTCAGCTTCTTCCTAATTATAATTATAATTCATATTTCTGTACCAGTCAGACTATGTTTGTCCATCACTTGGCTGATTTGTCCATGTTTCACAGCCGTACAGTAACATTGACAAACTTTCGCATCTCATCATTCATGGATGACTTTCAATTGTTACCCTCTCATTGGTACGTGGCTCGTAATCAAGAACAGGATTTTTCATGCCATCGCCATCATTGATATCTTTACTTTTCGCATCTTTATTTGTCACTTCTTTTGCCGCTGGTTACTACATTTCCAACATAAGAGAATCGTGTAACTTGCTCTACATCTTGTCCATTTATTTGAATGATACATTTCAGGAGTAATATCAACTTCCTCACAAGCATCGTCTCTGCTTCCTCCACATTTATGGCCAGACCACTTTTTTCCCTTTCTTGCCTGACAATGTCAGCCAGTTTCTGCGGCAGCTCTTCTAATCCTACAACAACGAGTGTATGATCGTCTGCATATCTAATGCTATTTTCCTTTTGTTAACCTTTACACCTGCCTTTCTAATGAAGCACTTTCATTATCATCTCTCAAAACAAGCCAAACAGCCCAGGTGAGAGAACAGATCTCTATCTGACTCCTCTTTTAATTATTGTCATTCCGCTTATTTTTCTTCTCTCTTCAATGTTGCTTTGTTGATCACAGTATGGACACAGATTCCAGAAAATTATCTGGTCTTTTTCCATCGATATCCAGCCAATGCAGATTTTCTTTCGGTTCTTTGTGCTTTGCTCTACCAAATGCTCTTGTGTAATTCAAAAAACACAGACACATATGTATATGTTTTCAACTGCTTGTTCCTTTTAGAATACAGCACAGCGTCATTTAAAACATTTGCAACAGACTGGATATTGCATTATTCAGTAGTCTCTTCAATTTTCTCTGACCTGTAGGGGGTGACTACCCCGACCACAATGTCCACTCTCGATAGCTTTCATATGAGGCATATCATCGTGGTAATGTGCGTGTTGTGTTGTTATGTTTGAAAAACCCCGAAGATTATTTGAAACAGACATAAATATGATCCCCACCCAAAGAGAGTTTGGGGTTACCCCCTGGAAAAAATATATTATCGTCATGTCATTCTCAGGTATGAGACTCCCGTTAAGACTATTTCTACGCCATTCGACAATTACATCCTTTAGACCCCTTAGACATCCCTATACCTTCAGATCCCTTGATGCCCCGGAAACCCCATTAAGACCATACTAACATTTAGAACCTTAAGACCCTTTAAAACGCCTAAAACCCTTAAGACTCTTAAGACTCCCAAGACCCTTACTGAAAGGGAAGACCAAGAAGGAACCCGGAGAAGTACAGAGCAAATATGGAATCATCAGGAGGAACCTGGATAGGATTCGGGTTTCAGCCGCTACTCCACTACCCTCAAACCCATCCAGGTGCAGCCAAGTGAGCCTTACAGAAAAAATTTCTGCAAGAATTCACTTCTCCTTCGAGAGATAGATAATGAAAGAGAGGAATAGGGAGTAAAAGAGATGAAAAGGAAGAAAAAGCAAGAATTAGAATGAATAAAGAGAATTGTAAAAAAAAAAAAATTCAAAGAAATGTGAAAGGAACAAAGAACAAAGATGTCGGGAAGAACCCGGACAGATATATTTAAGCAGTTACTCACCAGGTTCAAACGCATCAACATGTACAAGCTACCAGGGGTCTGTCAGAGGAAAAGCACAGTCCACAGAGCATCAGGATATGATACAAACATAATGAAACGATAAGATCTCCAAGACCCTTAGGACCCCCAAGACTTTTAAAACCCACGAAGACCCTTAATATGTCCCAAGACCCTTTTCCCCCGAAGTCCCACAAGAACCATAAGACACCCGCAGACCTCCAAGACCCTTTAGACCCCAAGATCCTTAAGACGCCAAAACACCGAAGATCATTTATTCCTTTAAGACCCTTTAGACACCTTTCCACCCCTTCACCCTTTAGACCTTTTATACCCTTTTGAGCCCGATAAAATTTAGACCCCACAGACTCTTTAGACCTTTAGATATCTTAAATCACCTGTCTCCCTTTAAACCCATTACATCCTTCAGATATGTTATATGCGTGGACCCTTGACCATTTAGAACTTTAGAGTAATTAGAACATTTTAGACTCTTTTTACATGCTTTAAAGAGTAGACCCTCTCCTTAGACCCGAATTACTCTTGGAACCTACCCTTTAGACCACCTAGAATCTTTCAGACAGACACACCACAAAAACATTTCGTCTTCTTGCAAAACACAGACTACTTTTTTAAGCAAGTAATGCACAAACTCGACCCACCCAGAGGAAAATCAATGTAATCAAAGGAAAAAGAAAAAAATTAAAGTGACTACAAATTACCCTCATATTTCCTTTGATTAAACCTCAAACGACTATTAAAAAGTGTGCAAAGATATAATCTGCCATTTATATCAACTTGAGTCAATGAATTCAATTTCGCATCTTGAAAGATGAGACTTGAAAGTTGGGAAAAAAAAAAAACTATTTCAGCTTACATCACTGACTTCAGCCTTACTCGTTAAACATAACCAAAATTTTATGCAAATGCACTTTCACCTTGTTTTCACCTGCAGGTTTGGACGGTCTTCCATCAGAGACAGACCAAGCCCCAATCTCTGACTGACGACGTCATGGAACTTCAAATACATCACAAACTAGAAGGGCACTCAGTCGAGCGCATACCTCCGCCACGTAATGCCTGATCCATGAGAACATATTGGACCCATTATATTTTTGAGATATCATGCCATACAGGACTATATCGTTTTTGGCCCTATCCCTCAATAGTGAAAAATCACTTTAAAATTCCAGTCGTTGGATCCGGATCCAGGATCTTCACCAAAATCTAATCAGTTAATCTTTATCACACACCAAACTTGTTTACAAAATTTCATCCGGATCCGTGCACAACTTTTTGAGATATCCTGTACACAAACAGACAAACAGACAGAAAGGGGGTGAAAGCATCACCTCCTTCACCTTCGGTGGTGGAGGTAATTAGACCATGTTGACCGAGTAGACTCATCAGGATGATGTTTATCAGCTGAGGCCTGGTCCTTGGGTGTGAATTTGGTGAGTGAACACACCAGAGGAACAGTAAGAGTGTGTACGGCATGAGCTTGCACAGGCATGACAGAAGAAGCCTTTTGGCCCATCATGCATCTGTCGTATCCCACGCATCAAATTATAACTGGTGTATAATCGAGCTTTTTTTACTTCATGTATTGAATGTCTATCTTACCAAAAGTCATGGTTTTAATGACCATGACAGAATGAACCTTCACAGGTGGCCATTTGATATGGGACACCCTCGCTGTTAATATGCATCTGTTGTCAATTTTTGATAAGTTTCCATCCATCCATCAGGACCAGACTCTCTGCAGAGTGTTGGTGCTGCCTGAGCAGTCTGCTTGGCTATTGGGCACAGCCCTGGATAGGTCGACACTCCGACACAGGATACCAGCATGCTGGCACTCATTTTACCAACCTTGGAAGGATGACAGGCAGAGTCAACCCCACCTGGTATTAATTCAACAGCCAAGGGGGGTTTGAACTCAGGATCCTGGGATCCCAAGCTCACCACCCTAACCATTAATCCAACACCAGGCATGATAAATTTGATCTGTAGATAACCTTAGTTGTCGAAGATCTCACGGTCTTTGCTATTGAACACATAATTGCTGATGCATCACATTCGAGGACAATGTTGCTAGGACAACTGAAATCACCCAAATGGAAGTGCCTGCTTTGACAGACGATTATCATTTCTCGTTGGAACTGCATCAACTCCTTCTGGGACAGCATACATTGAAAGTGAATAATGAGGCGATTGTTCGACCATTTATACTGTTTCTGTTCGTCATATTCACAGTTATGTACACAGGATGCTCATGTCAGCAAGTCATAACCGGATGAATCTCATGTCACAAGTCATAACCGGATGAATGTAATCCTGACTTTTGGTAGAATATTATACTTAAGATACGAATTCCATTTGATCCGCTGGCAGGGTCGATGTGGTTATAGCATGGCCCATGCCATCAGACATTTTCCTGTTGATAACAAATGATTCACACACTATTGACATGTCGTTATTCTGCCATTACTGGCCAATGGATTACATAATTGTCAGTCAGTTAAAAGCTACATGTTGTGGTAAATTTAAATAACCATAAATACATATAAACGAACGATTAAAATTGACGGTTACATGTTATAAGTTTCGTTTGGCAGGGATCGGTAAATTATAATATCAACAGCTTGATGTCATGAGCTAATGTTGACTGTAGATGGCGGGATTATACTGTAAACTGCCTGGTGAGATTCGTGAAGGCGCTGGAACTTTCTCGGACGAATGGGATGGACTAGAATCGCATTTGCTGGAACACACCGGATTGTTCTGTGATACTATATAAACCCGCGAGAGGAAGGTGTATAGAGGGTGATATGTGACGAGACGTGTGTTTCCATGGTCTCCATGCTCGATCCAACTCTGAGTAAACGAGGTGTCAATGTCCAAAGCGGTTGTTAACGCATGGAGCCGATCGTAATCAGGTTGATTAAAACTCATTAAGATTGTGCATCGGGAAAGAATTCCTTTGAGCTCTTTAAATCAACCTTGAGGACGGCCATCGTACGAGAGGACACCGCGACGAGAATTGAGAATCGACAGACCCGAAAGACGAGGTGAACATGCGTGAGTTGTGCCAGCAGGAATGGGACACTGGGCGGCGGAAATAACTCGACGAGGGAATCGGAGTTGGACATTGTATGTAATGGTGAACTTCCTCATTTGACTTTATGTCTGTTTGTTTGAAATACAAGTTTCAAAAACGTTACGTTGTTGATGTGCTCATTGTAACGCCACTTAGAAGTCACAGACACCAACTGACAAAGATCCTTTTTGAGTGGTAGCTGACCTGTACATTCGTTCGGACTCATGAAGCTCAAAACTTGGTTGTAGTTGCTCGACGACGTGCTGAGTCCAGCACCACAAACACCATATGCATGCCAAAGGGAAGGAAACCTTAAAATTGTGTGTATCATACCTCTCCATCACCCCAGACATATTGGCGACCGTGAGACTTAAAAGACTTAAAAGTCTTTCACGTCCATCCAGACCATCCAGACACGTCTGGAGACAAACACCACCCAGACACAACCACCTTCCGGATCTATCAGTGGTAAAAATCTTTATGGTGTCACAGAAACAGCAGACGAGGAAGACCGACGTCGAAGCCACGGTACTGTAGTTGTGATCTGAGTTCAAATCGACCTCTCATCCATCTGCCATGGAGTTTGACAAGTGGATTGAGTGAGGTGAGCAGCTTGGACTGAAGGGAGAGACACTAAAGGCGTTTGTTAAAGAACAGCAAGCGGCTACAAAGGAAGAGAAGGCCCGCGAACGTGAGGAGAGACAAGTTGAACGGGAGAAACGGAAAGGAGGAGGCGAAGCACCAGTAACCAAAAGAGGCATGGTGAACGTGCTCGTGAAGCCGAACGTAAGAAGAAAGAAATGCAAATGAAGATTGAATTGGCAAGAATACAGGGAGTGATCGAAACGGCTGCACGTGCTCGCATCACACGTAACACTGGTGAGGTACGAGTTTCATGGCGAACAAGCCGAAGCTCCCCACATTTGAAGACAAATGCAATGAGCTGGACACGTGTACCTTGAGAGATTTGAGTGCTTCACTGCGAGTCAACATTGGAACAGAGTGGACTGGGCGGTTAGTCTCAGCCCCCTTCTGACAGGCAAAGCACTCCAGGTGTATACGAGTATGCCCTCAGAGAATGCTCACGACTATGATCACTTGAGAGTGGCCTTGTGGAAGAAGTATGAACTTACAGAGGAAGAAGTACGTGAGAGAGTGCCTTAGAACACTGAAGCACTGACAAAACCTTGGCTGAGCAGTATAATGAAGCACAGGGTGGGTGCATTACTGAGCAGACAGTCAAGAAGGACGTTACAATGAAACCAAGTTCGAACAGTTTGCTGCACAAGACTGACCCATCTCAGCCTGCGAAACCCCAATTAAGTAGAAGCGGGAGGGAATGCTTCTATTTTAACAAGAAAGGCCACATGATGGCCGAAGGTCGATTGAGGAAGGCAACTCAGATGAGGCCACAACAGAAGGCAGCCAGTGCAGAGCAGAGCCGAAAAAACAGTCTGCATCAGCTGTGCAAAAGTGTCCTTCAGAGATCCGGGTGAACAAAGGAGGATTTCAGTCAACACCTATGGTCTTCAGTAGTTGTGAGAAATCCACCGCTGGCATCACCAAAGGCAACATCACCATGGATGAAAGCTATGTGGGTGCACAGAAAATAACAGTACTGTGAGACTCAGGATGTACTAGTGCAGCTGTGAAGAAACACCTGGTGACTACAAGGCAGATGACTGAAAAGGTCTACTCCTGCAAGCTAATTGAAAGTACATTGCATCACTATCCAGTTGTAAGGATCCACGTGGACACACCATACTACATGGGCGTGGTGGAGGTCATGTGCATGAAGGACCACATTTGTGATCTAGTGATCGGTAATATACCGGGAGCACGAGAGGTCAAGGATCCAAACCCAAACTGGATTCCACAGCTGGCACAAGCAGCGTGACCAGGGCACACACCAAGCGCAACAAGGACGACATCAAACCATTGAAGGTGTCACCATCTGACATTCCTAAAGTGACTGTGCAAGAGCTCGAGCAAGCTCAGAAGGAAGAAGTCTCACTTCAAAGGTTGTGGAAGGAGGTGCATGATAACAGAAATCATCAGACATGAGACAAGAGCAAGTACAAGCTCGAAGTCCACAAAGGTGTCTTACACCGTATCTACAGAACTGGCACGACAGAAGTGAAACAAATAATCATTCTGACCAAGTATCAGGAGGCTGTGATGAAATTGACACAGGGAGGTCATCTTGGAGTAAAGAACACAACTGACAGAATAATGAGCAACTTACATTGGTCAGGGATAACCATTGATGTCAGCAGATTCTGCAAGTCCTGCAACATTTGCCAGAGGACCATCCCCAAAGGGAGGGTTTCCAAGATACCACTGGGAACCATGCCATTGATCGAGGAGCCCTTTCACAGAGTGGCCGTGGACCTGATTGGACCATTGTCCCCAGTGTCTGATGGCAACGGTACATCTTGACCGTTGTGGACTACGCCACAAGCTACCCTGAAGCAATTGCGCTCCCCAAGATTGAGACAGAGAGAGCCGTGGAAGCACTGCTGGAAGTTTTCTCCAGAGTAAGACTCCCACAAGAGGGACTGAATGACCGAGGTACTTAATTTACATCGGACCTGATGAAGGAGGTGTGTCGACTCCTTGCGATGAAGCAACTCTTCACGACACCATATAACCCCATGTGCAATGGACTTTGTAAATGGGCCAACGGAGTTCTGAAGAGCATGCTGAGGAAGATGTGTCAAGAGCAACCACGTGATTGGGACAGGTACCTGCAGGTGGTGCTATTCCCTGACAGAAAGGTGCCTCAAGCAAGTACTGGGTTCTCACCATTTGAGCCACTCAACGGATGAACTGTAAGAGGGCCCATGCAGTTGTTGAAGGAACTGTGGACTGGAGAGAACACATCGGAGGTTCATAATGCGTACCAATATGTTTTTGACTTGCGTAATTGATTGGAGGACAATTGCCGACTGGCGCGAGAGAGTCTACACGCAGCTCAAAACAGTCAGAAGCATTTCTAGGATGAAGAAAACCAGAAACGGAAAGTTCAAGGTTGGAGACAGAGTTTTATTGCAACTACCAACGGAGCACAACAAGTTGACACTCCAAAGGCAAGGACCATATAAAGTCCAGGAAGTAGTCAACCAGATGGACTACAAGATTTGTGTTAAAGTCAAGACCAAAATTTACCATGCCAACCTTTTGAAGTTGTGTCATGAGAGAGCTGATAATGCAGCTGATATCATGTTACAGCCGGATGTGGCCGGTATGGCGGTCATCAACCCAGAGCCGGATGGTGAGAAAGAATGTGTCTTGGCGAATGTAGATTTGCTGAAATTGAGACCCAGGGCTGACGGAGAGATACACGTGGATGGCAACATCAGCGAGGATCTGTCAGCAAGGCAGAGGGAAAGGGTCAGGTACAGATGGAGGAGGACAAACTCACCTGCGTCAGAAACGCCCCAGTACCGACGACCAAGACAGGTTAGATCATTCCTGGCCTTGGCGGGGTACTAGAAGAGGTTCATACTGAATTACGCAGATTAAGTTGCGCCCCTCACTGACCTCATTAAAAAGGGTCAGCCCAACCACATTCTGTGGGAGGCACCCCAACAGAAGGCATTTGAAGGATCAAGAACCTTCTTTGCAAGGTCCCTGTACTACGGATGCCTGACTTTGCGAGTCCATTCACCGTGCAAGAGGATGCATCCAATGTCAGATTTAAAGTGGAGTTGTTGCAGGAGTATGAGAATGGAGTCTTTCCTGTAATGTATGCCAGCAAGAAACTTCTGCCCGGGGAGAGAACTACTCGGCGATATAATGTGAATGTCTCGCTTTCGTGTTTGCTGTTATCAAATTTCAGAACTACATCTACAGACGAGAGTTCATCATACAGACTGATCATCAGCCCCTGTCACACATACAGAAGTGTAATATTTACAGTGCGAGAATAATGCAGTGGGTGTTGTGTGGGAAGGGGGTACAACCAGAATTTTTATAAAGGAAGGTGCAACCAAAATTTTCATCAGGGGGGAGGGGTACGACCAGAATTTTTATAAAGGAAGATGCAAGCAAAATTTTCATCAGGGAGGAGGGGGTGCAACCAGAATTTTTATAAAGGAAGGTGCAACCAGCATTTTTATAAAGGAAGTTGTTACCAGAATTTTTATAAAGGAACGTGCAACCAGAATTTTTATAAGGGGGGAGGGGATGCAACCAGAATTTTTATAAAGGAAGTTGTAACCAGAATTTTATAAAGGAAGGTGCAGCCAGAATTTTTATAAGGGGGGAGAGGGTACAACCAGAATTTTAATTTAGGGAGGTACAGCCAGAATTTTTATAAGGGGGAGGGGGTACAACCAGAATTATTATAAGGGGGGAGGCGGTGCACCCAGAATTTTTATAAGGGGGGAGGCGGTGCAACCAGAATTTTTATAAGGGGGAAGGGGTACAACCAGATAATTTTAATTTAGGGAGGTACAGCCAGAATTTTATAAGGGGGAGGGGGTACAACCAGAATTATTATAAGGGGGAGGCGGTGCAGCCAGAATTTTTATAAGGGGGGAAGGGGTACAACCAGAATTTTAATTTAGGGAGGTACAGCCAGAATTTTATAAGGGGGGAGGGGGTACAACCAGAATTATTATAAGGGGGGAGGCGGTGCAGCCAGAATTTTTATAAGGGGGGAGGGGGTACAACCAGAATTTTAATTTAGGGAGGTACAGCCAGAATTTTTATAAGGTGGGAGGGGGTGCAACCAGAATTATTATAAGGGGGGAGGCAGTGCACCCAGAATTTTTATAAGGGGGGGAGGCGTGCAACCAGAATTTTTATAAGGGGGGAGGCGGTGCAACCAGAATTTTTATAAGATGGGAGGCGGTGCAACCAGAATTTTTATAAATGAAGGTGCAAGCAAAATTTTCATCAGGAGGGAGGGGGTGCAACCAGAATTTTTATAAAGGAAGTTGTAACCAGAATTTTTGTAAAGGAACGTACAACCAGAATTTTTATCAGGGGGGAGGTGGTGCAACCAGAATTTTTATAAGGGGGAAGGGGGAACAACCAGAATTTTTATAAAGAAGGTGCAACCAGAATTTTTTATCAGGGGGGAGGTGGTGCAACCAGAATTTTTATAAAGGAAGGTGCAAGCAAAATTTTCATCAGGGGGAGGGGGTACAACCAGAATTTTTATAAAGGAAGTTGTAACCAGAATTTTTGTAAAGGAACGTGCAACCAGAATTTTTATAAGGGGGGAGGGGGAACAACCAGAATTTTTATAAAGAAGGTGCAACCAGAATTTTTTTTATCAGGGGGGAGGTGGTGCAACCAGAATTTTTATAAAGGAAGGTGCAAGCAAAATTTTCATCAGGGGGGAGGGGGTACAACCAGAATTTTTTATAAAGGAAGTTGTAACCAGAGTTTTTCTAAAGGAACGTGCAACCAGAATTTTTATAAGGGGGGAGGCGGTACAACCAGAATTTTTATAAAGAAGATGCAACCATAATTTTTTTATCAGGGGGAGCTGGTGCAACCAGAATTTTTATAAAGGAAGGTGCAAGCAAAATTTTCATCAGGGGGGAGGGGGTGCAACCAGAATTTTCATTAGGGGGGAGGGGATGCAACCAGAATTTTTAAAAAGCAAGGTGTAACCACAATTTTTAGAAAGGAATGTGCAACCAGAATTTTTATAAGGGGGGAGGGGGTACAACCAGAATTTTTATAAATGAAGGTGCAAGCAGAATTTTTTATAAAGGAACGTGCAACCAGAATTTTTATAAAGGAACGTGCAACCAGAATTTTTATAAAGGAAGTTGTAACCAGAATTTTTATAAAGGAAGTTGTAACCAGCATTTTTATAAAGGAACGTGCAACCAGAATTTTTACAAGGGGGGAGGGGGTACAACCAGAATTTTTATAAAGGAAGGTGCAACCAGAATTTTCATCAGGGGGGAGGGGATGCGACCAGAATTTTTATAAAGGAAGGTGTAACTAGAATTTTTATAAAGGAAGTTGTAACCAGAATTTTTATAAGGGGGGAGGCGGTGCAACCAGAATTTTTATAAAGTAAGGTGCAAGCAAAATTTTCATCAAGGGGGAGCGGATGCAACCAGAATTATATAAAGGAGGGAGGGGGTGCAACCAGAATATTTCTAAGGGTAATGATATGATGGTGGAACCAGAATTTTCATAAGGGGGAAGAGGGTGCAATCAGGATATTTCTAAGTTGGATGATGATGCAACCAGAATTATATAAATGAGGGAGGAGGTGCAACCAGAATATTTCTAAGGGTAATGATATGATGGTGGAACTGGAATTTTGATAAGGGGGAAGAGGTGCAACCAGAATATTTCTAAGTGGGACGATGGTGCAACCCACATTTTTATAAAGGAGTGGGTGCAATCAGAATTTTATAAAGGAGGGAGGGGGTGCAACCAGAATATTTCTAAGGGTAACGATATGATGGTGGAACTAGAATTTTGATAAGGGGGAAGAGGTGCAATCAGAATATTTCTAAGGGTAATGATATGATGGTGGAACTATAATTTTGATAAGGGGGAAGAGGTACAACCAGAATATTTCTCAGTGGGACGATGGTGCAACCCACATTTTTATAAAGGAGTGGGTGCAATCAGAATTTTATAAAGGAGGGAGGGGTGCAACCAGAATATGTCTAAGTGTAACGATATGATGGTGGAACTAGAATTTTGATAAAGGGGAAAAGGTGCAACCAGAATATTTCTAAGTTGGATGATGATGCAACCAGAATTATATAAATGAGGGAGGAGGTGCAACCAGAATATTTCTAAGGGTAATGATATGATGGTGGAACTAGAATTTTGATAAGGGGGAAGAGGTGCAATCAGAATATTTCTAAGGGTAATGATATGATGGTGGAACTAGAATTTTGATAAAGGGGAAGAGGTACAACCAGAATATTTCTCAGTGGGACGATGGTGCAACCCACATTTTTATAAAGGAGTGGGTGCAATCAGAATTTTACAAAGGAGGGAGGGGGTGCAACCAGAATATTTCTAAGGGTAACGATATGATGGTGGAACTAGAATTTTGATAAGGGGGAAGAGGTGCAACCAGAATATTTCTAAGTGGGATGATGGTGCAACCCACATTTTTATAAAGGAGTGGGTGCAATCAGAATTTTTACAAAGGAGGGAGAGGGTGCAACCAGAATATATCTGAAGGGGATGATGGTGCAACCAGAATATTTATAAAGAGTGCTGTACACGTGACATTGTGAAATAAATTTCACCAATACCATAATTTGGTCTTAAAGGGAGCAGGTATTTACTAACAATCTAAATGACATTCAGTGAGACTTGATACCATACTTTCAGAAAGGCTCAGTGTAGATGTGCCAAAGAGGATGCGAGCTATATGCATGGCTCGAAATGCAACAAAGCTTTTGTTCCAATTTAATCACTGCAGGTTGACCTGAGATGCAATCTTGAGGTACCTTTACAATTTTATTACTACTGCCTTCAAGGATAGGCATCTTTCAGCAAGAGACAGACTCTTAGGGTTGGCTTTCCATTCACCTCAAACAGGTAATTTGCCTTGAACGTTTTTCCTACAGCCTTGCTTAAAGTTTCGCTCCACCCAGAACCTCCAGGTTGCACTCGTTCCAGAAATGCACTCTCCGCAAGTCCCACTGCCATTACTTCATCCTGCTTTTCTCTCATCTCGATTTGACTCCTTGTATATTGGCTCAAGCTCTTCCCTCCAGAACTTCAAGATTGTTGTCAATCATCACATATGAGCAGCATCTCCTATTACCCAATTCTGAGTTTTTCTACACTTGCTGAACTACTTATCCAACCTCACCATCCCCTTCACACACTGTGATCTATGCATTTTTGTTCTCTTATCCTCCCCCTCTGCCCCATTGTCTCTCTACCCTCTGTCATTTAGTTATTCAATGAGTCTTGACTTCTGGAGTGGGTTTATGTTTTATGTGATATACTGTACACGCAGTAAAATTACTGTTCTTCCCCCATTGTCTCGGGTCACTTATCTGCTTTCGCTTCATTTCTTTTTTTTTCATTCATTTATATTTTCATTTATGGATGTTGTCCGAAGATTCTGTGATTTTTCCGGGTGTACCGGCTTCGATGTCCATCGGCACGCAAAATTTCAGCTTTCGACATCATCCAGAAGGTTCCGATTTTCAATGTCAGTGAGTCAGTGAGTGAGTGAGTGAGTGAGTGAGTGAGTGGTTAAGAAAAAGCTTTACATAATATAATATATATATAACCAGCAAATACCACCAGTCGCTTTGCTGAAGGGAATACTGTGAAGCGGGGGGGGGGGGAAAGGAGGTCGAGAGAGAGGAGGGGCAGAGTGAGGAGGTGGAGGGGAAAAGAGAGAGGAGGGAGGGGGAGCGAGGGAGAGTGGGGAGGAGTGGGGGAAGGGAAGGCAGATGTGCAGTGGAGCGTTAATTACGATTCAAACTGTCTCATCAAAATGCTTCTGCATAGAATAACAGTGAAGATGGAAGCAAAATAATGTCTGAAATCCATTTTTGTACCGGTCATACTATAAGTACCGCCCAGAGACAAACACCGCCTGGAGGCAAATACCACCGGGACAAATCTAGAGACAAACTCATGTTCAGACATAAACACTGTCCGGATACATCAGAAGCAAACATCACTCTGACACGTCCAGAACCAAGCTGTCCAGAGACAAACTCCGTCCGGACACATTTGGAGATAAATATGATCCAGACACGTCTGGAGACAAACACCACCCGGACACAACCACCGTCCGGACACGTATGGAGATAACCACCGTCCAGACATATCCACCATCTGGAAACGTCCAGAGACAGAGAGAGAGGGGGTGGAGGGAGAGTGAGAGAGGTGTGGGAGGAGGGTGCTGCACTATATTAGGAGGGGGCAGAGCAAGAATGGGACAGAGAGAGAGAGAGAGAGAGAGAGAGAGAGAGAGAGAGAGAGAGAGAGAGAGAGAGAGAGAGAGAGAGAGAGAGAGAGAGAGAGAGAGAGAGAGGGGTTGAGGTAGGGGAGATAGCAGAGAGAATATGTAATGCTTTATGAAAACACACACAATATCTATAAATGCTTGGCTGATATTGGGAATTTTTCAGGAATCGGCAGGTAGGAAGCAGTGCGATCAATGACGCGTACTGGATATAACCCAGAAACCTTGAGTAGCTCTCACCAAAAAACAACGTTCCATTTATATAGGTGTTTCAGGGAGATGTTCACAAACATTAATCTTTAAAACAGCTGTGTGTGATGAGTGGAAAAAAATTGGCTCAGTAATTTAGAAAACACATGAATACAGCAAATGGCTCAGAAATGGGGTGTTACCAAATATATTTTGCTTTGAAACTCACAAAGAGAAACCGTATAACCTTTGGAAAGCAAACTCAATAACCAAATGTTTTAGAAACAGTCACGAGGCCAAAGGAAAACCTGAGAAAACCTCCATAAGATACGGGATGAAACTTTACCACCACGGAGCCCATAACTGACATGACATGCCCACACACCTGGGAAGAGTACCTACAGATCCAAATCTACCCATATGTACCACATCCGTGTATGCTGTACACGTACCTCTACCTTGTAGTAACTGTCGACTGTACATCCTGATCAGGTCACAAATTGTACCGCTATCCACTGTTGGGTGCTCAGTACGTGGCTTAAGCAATCAAGCAAGCACTCCAATGGAACGCCTGGCAAGCAATTACCAATTACTGTCAATAAAACCATCCACCTGGAAACACCCAAGCAATGTCCGAATTGGATAAATGAACACTTTCACTTCTTTAGCGTTGGAACTGCTAAAGAGTTCGATTCTGGAGCTTAAATTTTGTAACTCTGCTTGGTTAAAGAGATTCTTGAGGTTATGATGTGGGTGGAATTGAAATAAAACAACGAAGACTGGCGTCTCCAGGCGTTTATAAGCATTGCAACGTACCCAGCAATTCTTAGCTGTGATGAACAGGCATTCGATAATATGAGTGAGGAAAGTAAAAAAAACAAAAAAACTTTATGGTTAAGAAATTGTTGCGGCCTGTTCCAAATCAAGGCATGGTTGAAAAGGTCAAAAACACATGGCAGCTTCAGACTCCAGTGAGGAAACCCACCCAGGAAACGCTTAAGACTCCATATAGAGCGAGGTGGCCAAGGATCGCCTGATAAAGGATATAGTTAAATATGCCTTTAATTATCTGCAAAAGGGGTGTTTTAATGAATCCAAACACCCAATTTTCACTCTTGCACTTCCTTGGAGTTCCTTTAGTATGCATGCAAAATTTCAGCCTGTTTGGTTTCATGGCTTTGGAGTTATGGAGGAGACACACATATTGACACTTTTAGTGTGTGTTTGTTTGTATGTATGTATGTATGTATGTATGTATGTATGTATGTATGTATGTATGTATGTATGTGTATATACATATACAATTGTACATGCATATATATAATTTACCCAAATAACCAGTTTCATTCATGTATTCCCTTGAAGTAGGATGCATGCACGCACTGTTTTGGGCCACGAGGTTTCATGGTTTTGGAGTTATGGAGGACACACACACACACACACACACACACACACACACACACACACACACACACACACACACACACACACACACACACACACACACACACACACACACACACACACACCGACAACCTGGAGGCTTTGTCCTTGGGATTTGTTTGTCGTCATATGGTGAAGCAGACTTTGATCGAAAACGCCCGTCATTACAACAGGCTTTTGCGCTTGTCCATCTTATTTTAATGGAGCAAAGGTACATGGTTATGTATGTACAGTATGTATATTTGTGAACATAACGTCTTCTTCGTCTTCAAATTTTCTTTAATAAATTCTGCCATGTTGTTTATCTGATATATAAAACTCATTCTAACCACTGACTGATATTAAAGAACAGTACCTTCTGGGTGACGTATAAAGCTAAAGTTTTGTGTGCTGATGGACATAGAAGGCGATACACCGGGGAAAAAAAAAATCACAGAACCATCGGAAAGCATAAGTGAAAATATAAATAAATAAAAATTAATTAATTAAAAATCAAATGCAAGTGGCCGACCCAAGACAATGGGGAAGTACGGTTCGTTATTGCTTATTTATATCGTCTACATACATTTTGATGGGTGAGAGTGGGGGGGAGGTGCAGAGAGGGAGGGAGAGTTGAGCGTTGTTGGAGAAGCAGGTCGAAGTTCAAACCAACCTGGGGGAGAGTGAACACTCTTGACACCAAGTTTGGGCATCATGTGTCAAAGGGTGTGACTGGTAAATCAGAAGAAACACACAGTAAGGGGGTAATGGGGGTCGGGGTTGAGGCAGGAGCTCTTCTGGGGGAAGGGACCCTTTATGCCAAGTGTGAGTGAGCCCCAAGGGTGAAAGGGTGTACCTGATATATGTAAGCAAACACACATGGTGAAGGGGTGGGGTGGAATGGGGGTATGTAGTGAGTTTGGGGGGAACATTGTAGTGCAAAACTGTCTTGGGGGAGTGAACAGTCTTCATGGCAAATTTAAACCCCATGGGTCAAAAGGTGTGGCCGGGAAATAAGACGCACACAAAAACATGGCTCAAACTTTTACATGTAGGTACATAATATATAGCAATTGCTGCATGACTGACCTCCCATTGTCCCCATTGTCTGGGGTTGCTTACCTGCAATGACCACAACAAGGCTACACTTAATTTCGGATATTCTCATTTAAGGATGCTTTCTAATGGTTCTGTGATTTTTCCCGGTGTATGGGCTTCGATATCTGGCAGCACACAGAGCGTTGGTGCTGCCGAAGCAGTCTCCTTGGCTATTGGACCTCAGAAGGATCACAGGCAGAGTCAACCCCACCTGGTATTAATTCAACAGCCGAGTGGGATTTGAACTCAGGATCCTAGGATCCCAAGCCCACCATCCTGGCCATTAAGCCAACTCCAGGCATATATATATATATATATATATATATATATATATATATATATATATATATATATATATATATATATATATATATATATATATATATATATATATATATATATATATATATATATATATGGAAATTGAGACATATAAAATTGTAACTCAGCCAAATGGGCACTTTGATATAGATGAACAGTTGGTGTCTGGCACACAATCAAACTCTAATGACGAAAACAGCAAGGATATAATGGAAGCTTGTAAACATAATTAAAACTCTGTATCTCCAGGTTAAACACAACCTTTCAAGGCAGGTGTACTCACTGCCACCCCAAACAACTGGAAAGTCATCATAATGAGCTTGGTAGGTTCGCAAATCGAAACTAGGAGAGGACCCCAAAAGTGTCCGTGAATGGGATGGGTTGTCTCCTCTCCTGTGTTGGGTTTAGGGTTAGGTCAAGTGCACTACAGAGCAGATGTGTATCCGGCCTTCAGGTTCTTGTGAAGGAGAACTTCAAACCAGCTGAAATTGACAAAAGACTTTGTACACAACTTAGTTATACATATATGTCATGATTTAGTAGTTGTGTGTTTTGACAGGTCGAAGCGAGTTCAAAAATGGCTGCCAATTGATGAGCGATGTTGAGCATTCTCACATGCAACCAACTACTGCCACTCATGCAAACATTCAATGTGTTTAACAGATACTTTTGGAGAATTACTACATCTAAAATTATAGAAGAATTTCATGTCAGTCTTTAAGGATGTGGAAACAATCATTCATTCTCACTTGAAATTCAATAAGGTGAGTGCAAGATGCATGCCAAAGGACCTCGTATTTGAATGTTAAAAAAACCACATTTGATCTAAAAGGACTTTATCAGAAGGAGATATTAGATGGACATTGCTTGTGCGAAATCTGACTGCTTTTGCAGAAAAGGCCAAAGACCCTAATCCCTCTCCTCCTGTACCTGTGAGCTCCTCCTGTATCTCTGAGGTTCAAAAAAACCCACACTCATTGAAAACTTCAAACAGTATATGAGCTTCCCTTCTGCTAAGGTGGAGAAAAATCGTACACTCTTAACTCCACTGCTATTGGTTTTGATGGAATCATTGCTTTAATAAAGAAAAAGTACTTTTCTTTTTTTCTGCTCTTTTCCAGGTCATTCTCTGAGGGCCGCCTGCCGACATCATGAATAATTGCCAATGTTACTCCGGTTCATAAGTGATGTCAAAATTGACCCTCTCAATTGCAGACCAGTCAGCCTTCTCCTCGTACATCAAAACCAAGATAATGGAATTGATATTGCAACATAACTCAAGACTCACCTCTTCTCCAACCCCCCGGTCTCTGATTATCAGTTTTTCTTCTGCCCAGGATATTGCACCTTTGATGTGTCAACAATAGATGGATGCTCTCAAAGTACCCATAAATATTAAAGGTAGATACATCAGCAAAAGCTAATGGCAAGTGTTTCAGTTTCAGAACCTTCATGGTTTAATTCCAGTGGAATTTTTTGAATGTTGGAGAACCATCAATGCACACAGTACTACAATGACTTGTTGTGCAATGAAGTGACTCAAGCAATGTGTGCTATTATCAGCCATGACTTTACTGTATAGCAATTCTAACCCTTAACCAGCAAATGTGACCACTACAATTAGTCTACCATAGATAGGTTGAGAGGTTCTAAAGCATTCCCCATATAGTCCAGACTCATCACCTTGTGAATGACTACTCAACGAACATTTCATCCAAAAGAATTTCATCAGATGGACATTGCTCGTGCGAAAGATGACCGCTTTTGCAGAAAAGGCCAAACCCCCTAATACCTCTGCTGTACCTATACTCCCCACACACTGAAAACTTCAAGTGTGTGTACTTTATTGCATTCTTCCCTCCAGGTCTTCAACATAGCTGTTCACCACTATCTCAGATTAGGTCAGGTATGGGAACATATGCTGGACCAGCGCATTGCTGCGTCCACTTTCTGCCGGTACTCCAGGGCCACCATTTGGCCATCCCCCAGGCAGATGCCTGGCCCATCCCCATCTCCTTGAGATGCCGATCAACCTGCTGCAACCACAAGGCACGTGGTCGGCCCATTGGCCTCCTCCACTCACGAGGCTCCTTCACTGAGAGAATCTGGTGAGCAGGATCAGCATCAGGAAAACGAGCCACATGTCCATACAGCCGCAGCTGATGCTCACGGACTATGCAGGTAACAAATCTCATTCAAGTCTCTCTCAGGAACTGCTCGTTGGACACAAGTCTGACCAGCGATAGCCAAGGATTCTGCGAAGAGACCTGGTACCAAAGGAATTAAGTCTCCCTCTCAGATCCCTGGTCAGAGTCAAAGTCTCACATCCATAGAGCAAGACTGGAAGCACCAAGGACCTGAAGATTCAGACTTTTGTCCTCCTACACAGGTACTGAGAAGCACCACACCCCATGATCTAGTGAATCCATGACTCCCCAGGCCCGACTCAGACGTCTATTGACCTCTGACTCACAGCTGGCAGAGACATGAATATCACTGACAAGGTAAGTGAATCTCTCTGTGACCTCAACATCCTCACCTCAAACAGGTACAGACAAGATAGCAGCATCCAAGATGTCATTGAATGCCTGGATCTTAGTTTTGACCCAGGAAACCCGTAATCCCAGCGACTCAGACTCCTCATTCAGCACCTCGAGGGCCCCCAAAAGGATATCCAGATTCTCTGTAAAGATGACTGCATCGTCTATGAAATCAAGGTCAGAGATCTTGGCATTCACTAATGATGCACCGCAGCTTGATCTCTCCGACATCCTCCCCAGAATCCAGTCCATACAAGCGCTGAAAAGTGTGGGGGCCAGTACACACCCCTGATGAACTCCAGTAACAACTGGAAATAAGTCGGAGATGGTACCACCACATCTCACAGCATTCTCAGTTCCAGAGTATAGTTCAGACATCAGATTGATCAGTTTTAGTAGAACCTCACGAAGACCAAGAATCCTTCAGAGGGCATCCCGATTCACTGAATCGAATGCTTTTCAGAAATCAACCCTCCTAATCCAAAACCATGACCTTTTCTGCTCCCATCAATTCCCCACCCCCAAACCCTCCTTCCAAATTTCCAATTTTTCTGTACTGATGGATAAAATAGAGGAGCTTGGATAAAAAAAGGGACGTGGAAAGGAAAGAGGGGTAGGAGAGGATGCATGGGGTGGACATAGCCACACAGTTGGTGTCCCCTCCACCCCCGATCTCTATTGTTCCTTTTGTTCTGTTGCGTCCTGATCCATTCAGTGTTCTCACCGTTCCACATGCCTTGACCTTGTATACAAGAAAACCCAAAGCATCTCAAGAGCATTGGATTTGACGAATGATGAAGACATCAAAGATTAAGACGTCTGGAAATGGCTGCATATCCACTGCAAATATTTCTTGGCAAAGGACATCAAGCTTATGGCATTTATTTGTCTTGTATGTATGCAACCCAGGGGACTACCTTGAGAAAGACGTGGTTTCACCAATTCCCCTCTATATTTTGATTTCCTCCAACAACAAGGCCATAGTTTTCTTCTGAGAATAACAAGTCCATGTCAACTCAACACTGCTTCTTCTTCTTCTTTCTCTTTAACTGCCACAATTATTCCCACATTCTTGTGGGATTCGCTGGGGGAAGCTTGGCTGAAGTCTTTCACGAACTGGCTGGACAGCCTGACGTTCGACTAAGTTTAGGGGAGGAATTTGTAATTTGTTCATGGTGCCAGCAATACCTCCTCTTCGCAAATGACACTGTGGGATCTTTACTGTCCATCCTCGGGACGGCATGTACATTAATGAATCACCTTACCTGTGAAACACCAGGATGACAGTAAATAGTTGGGCCAAGATTCGAACCCAGGCGAGACAGTTTCGATGCTAGTGTGAATACCTCAAGGCCATCCTGCCAACCCCAATCTCAAACTAGTCTTCCATATTAGAATTCAAGTTCCATGTTTTCAGTGGATGCTATTAGAATAACACAATAAGTTAAATATATCGGGCTTGACCTTGTTCTATATATATTCTTTCAAACAAATTATAAAACACATTGAGAGTAGTTTGAGGTCGATATGGATTTGACCTTATTCGTGCTTGGCCAAATATTAGCATAACTAATGTACTCTCGGTGTATACTGTAGGAAACCAGGATGTGATCGTTGTAACAATATGCTCAATGCAGCTCCACGTCACTTTGCCACAGAAATTCTTCAGTCACAATCAGATAACCCAGAACCGTTGGTTAAGTTTGTCAATTCATTGCCTGTCACTTTGCTTTTTTCCCGACAGGACAATCTGCACTAAAAAAAAACAGAAAAGGAGTCAAAAAAGAATGTAAATTTTTTTAATTTAAAGTTTCTATTTTTAATTTTATTTTGAAAAGTTTATAAAGACGATATCACCTCTAATATTTAAAAAGTACTATAACTACTACCCGTTTCTTCCAGGGGTGGAAGGTGTCAATACCCCCTCCCTCCATCCATTGGGACCATACTCTGTGCAGAGCGTTGGTGCTGCCCTAAGTGGTCTCCTTGGCTATTGGGCACAATCCTGGACGGGTCGCCACTCCGACACAAGATACCAGCATGCTGGCACTCATTTTGCCAACCTCGGAAGGATCACAGGCAGAGTCAACCCCACCTGGTATTAATTCACGTGGGGAATTTGAACTCAGGACCCAAGCATCCCAAGCCCACCACCCTAACCATTAAGCCAACACCAGGCATATTCCACTATACACTTGACTATTTATGGTATTTACCTTAATTCACAGCACTACAGACACTCAAATGCACAAAGATCAAAGCTTTATTTTCAAGCAACAAACTTGATGGGTGTTTTCCATTTACTTCTTTGGTGGGATTTATTTTTTGAAATTATTTGAAAACTCTGCACAGGAAGGAATATAATGAGGCTTCATCTGGAATATTGGGTGCAGTTTTGTTCACCACATTTGAGGAAATACGTACTTGTCATAGAGTAGGTACAGCCTACAATAGCTAGGTTGATCCTAGGCCCAGCGAGACTACGCTATGAGGAGCGGATGAAAAAGACAGGATTTTTTTACATTGGAAAGGAGACAATTGTAAGGGGATCTGAATGAGACGTTTACGATGATGAAGAACAGAGACAAAACAAATGTAGAATAATTTTTCAGCAGAATGGACACTGACAAGACGAGGGGACACAGTTTAAGAGTAAAGATGAGGGGTGGTAATAGATGTGGTGGATAGGTTAGGACGGTAATAAAGCAGGGAGGGATCTTTCACTCAGAGTGGTGAATGCATGAACTGGTCTCCCTGCAATGGTAGTGACAGTAGAGTCAGCGGATAGTTTTAAAATTGAGTATGATCGATATCTGGAAGTCATGGGGACAGTGAGATATTGGCATGATTGCGCAGGCTTCCTGGGACTAATGGCCTTCTCGTGCATCGAGGTTCCTTGTATAAAATTTCAACCCATTTATTCTCTTGCTCTCTATTTTTATGTTCATTTATTTATTTATTTTGTGTTATTTTAACGTGCTTGTTAATTGGTCTTTGTTAACTGCCTTTTCTCCGGTCCTGATGAAACCTTTTACCTATGGCACAATTCCCTTGGACGGGGTAAAATTATTGATCCAGTTGCTTTATTCTTTGACCTTTGATTCGGTAGCATTGACCTATGACTCTTGATCTTTACTTTGATCCCTTTGATATTTGACCTGTCTCCTTTTATCTGGCTCCTTTGACCTTTTGACCCATCCCATCACTATGCAAGCACTCCCTTCACCCACATTTCCCTCTTTTACTCCGAGCGGCAATTACCATACTCTTAGCCGCTTTCAGCTGATATAATCCATTCTGTAATGGTGCGGCGAGGGCTTGACATGCATCTGGGTTGGTATAATAAGCAGGCAGGAAGGGAAGCGTCTCATTCTTTGGCATATAAAAGTTTTTCAAACACTGCACTTACACAACAAACTGTCTTTCAACGGATTGTTTAGTGGAAAAACCGTTGACGTCACGTTAAATTACGATTCCAAAATTTGCATCGACGACCATTTTTGTCATACTACGAAGCGTATGTTGGGGCAGCATAAAATCTCTTCGCAAGTGCTTGACGTCGCACATCACAACTGTGAACAAATGTTATGAATAAGTGGGCGCATCTGTTTCAAAGAAAAAAAAATTGAATTAATTATGTGGGTGTAATTGGGAGCAAAAGAAAAATTTCAACATTAGCAATTCCGGTGGCCTTACAGAGGTATTGAGATCATGATGCAGATCGCAGTTACATTTTATTAATTTTTTAGATCCTCGTGGAGGATCTCTAGTCTTACTCACGTTGTTGTTCTTGATCTTCTTCTTGTGGACTTTTTTGTTTCACAGCCTACAGTTTTCATCGAAACTTCCTGAAACTTGGCATATACATGTAAAAATACCCTGCATATACCCTAAAAAATACCCTTAAAAAAAGACAGTCACCATCTCCGATTTTGAAAATTCCTCCTAGATAAAAAGTTATGACGTCAAAATATCTCCGCTATCTCAAAATATCCCCAAAATATCTCAAAATATCTAGCAGAGATGAATTACCGCACATATGATACATCACTATGACGTCATATCAATTTTTATGACATCATTCCTATTTTTTGACATTTTTTTGTTTCACAACCCAGGGTTTTCATCGGATCTTCATGAAACTTGCCATGTATATGCAGAAAGCCCACGCACAGGCAGTAACCATCTCCAATTTTGGAAATTCTTCCGAGAAAAAAAAGTTGACGTCATAATATCGCCGCTAATGGAAATCGCCTATACCATTATCTCCGAAACTAGGCAAGCTGTTTGAACTTTGTTTGCGGGAATCAATCCAGGCATTAGCACAGATAATTTATCGCAAACCTGATACATCACAATGACGTCATATTCGTTTTTATGACGTCATCATTAAGAGGACGAGGATCTCAGCTCATTTGAGCTTGTTATAAACACGATTACACGAACAAAGGCACACGGAGACAAACGCGGGCGTTTCCATCGACAAAATGTAGTCACACAAAGAAATGCATGCAAATGCTGTACTTAAATAAGAACACAGGCAAAGTCATAAAATATACATCCTTCATTCTTAATGGTGTCCCTTCGAATGGTATGTTGGCTTCCCAATTTACCTGACAAACAACTGTGGAATGGAGACGCACATGGTCACCATGGCAATTTCCTCTCCCTCTTACTCGGTGGACATCAAGAGATCTATTTTCCTCTGTTACAAAAGAGCATGCCTGAGGTAAATGGAACTCTTTCCTCAGTAAAGACCTGAATGAGGCCGGAGGAAAATGGAGGTGGCGAGGAGGAGGGAAAAACAAGTGGTTATGGGGTTGGGGAGGAAGGAGCTTGCATGACCCCAATTCAACACGGCGTGACACCCAATTGTAAGGTGCATTTCGTGAAAAATGTGACACCTTGGCGATCAGGCTATTATGTGAGCAATACAAAGTCGCATTCTGAGCGGAATGAGCGCCACTGTGGGACCTCAGGCAGGTTGCCATGGCGACTGCTCACTTTGAGGAAATAACTTGGGTGGTGAAATAGTCCAGCAGTGATAATCAGGAGTGGGTAACCTGGCTGTCAGATCGCCCACTGGTCGCAGATCACCCGGATGGATCGCCCAGAATAATGGCAATAAAATAGTGCAGAAACATAAAAGATTTGAGGTGTGGAAACAAAGCAGGATAATTATCAGATGACAACCTGTATTGAAAGACCAAAAAATAAAGGGCATTGCATTGGACGTGGCAAATTTAAAAAATCTTTACACATAATTTGGATAGTGGTTTGGACTCTGATTTCTTGCACTGCTCATTGAATGAAGATTTCATTTTCTTGTATCCTTTGTGTGTATGTCTGTCTCATGCATTGTGGTGTTAAAGTGCACAGGCTTAGCCCAAAGGTTTGCATTTATACCTGATGTTTGGCTTCCTGAGAATACACAAAAACGAAACTTTGAAATGCTGACTTGAGCATAGCCCCCTACGTGTCATTTCTTAATGTTAATTTTGGAGACTGTCCCTTTCCATTTCTCTGTCTCTGATAGTGGGGTAGCAGGGCACAACCAGCAAGGCAATGAACGAAGAGGAAAAGAAGAGAGAGAAGAAGAAACACTGAAAGCAGCAAGCAAGAGGGTTCCGTTGGGAAGGGTTAATGGGGGTTATAGAGTACATGGGACAGTATGTGCGGTGATATGAGGTGACAGTGCACTGCCTGAGGGAAGAGTGGGAAAGAAGAGCCTCTGGAAGGCAGTTCCATAAATGAGAGAAGTAAAGAACAAAGAGGCTGAGGTGTGCAGTCAGCCTGGATTTTGGGAGTTTAACCAGGAGGGGGTTACTGGAAGAACAAGTGCATCCTGGATGGCCCAGTACTACATATTTCAATATAATTTTTCATTTCATTTCAATTTCAATATAATTGTAGGCATTTAACTTACAGGCATAAAACAATAAAAATTTTACATTTTCAATACCAACCGCACAGATGACCAAGCATGACATGGGTACAATGGCCTCTTGGCTGCCATGTCACCAAAAAAACACCAGGCAACCATCCTCCCAGAGAAATGAGCTTGGTGTATGTCTGTTTGACAGTAAAAAAAAAAAATTCCTGGCTGATTACAAATATTTACATAATGAAAAAAAAACACCTTGTTGTTTATTGGGTTACTGTGTGTATTTTGTTTCGAGAACTTTTTAAATGCTCTAGAATGGAAAAAAATACTGACAAAAGCTCTTTTTCGACATGCCAATATAATGTGTGGGTGTGGGGAAAGGTGGGACAGATTTCAGGGGGGAAAAATTCCAGAATATTGGAAGGGAATTATTGCGTTTTTTTTTCTTTTCAGGTTGTGTCAGACGGATTGGAGATTCATTAAAAAATAAAATAAACCAATGTCACCCGCAGGGTGACCCGTATCTTGCCAAAAGGTGACCACGTGTGACTTCTTTAAGGTCACACTGAGGTGAACAGAGCTGCTATCCACCAGGAGCGACTCCTTGAGGAATATCTGCCTACGAGAGATTCCGATGAGAATCGTTCTACAGAGTAACCATGAAAAATATGCGTTTGCCTCATAACGTCACCAAATGACGTCATAATGTCTCAAGCTTGACATATCTAGAAAGCACTCATCGAGGTGTTCAATTTGAGGTACTACACGATATGGTTCCTAAAACTTGAAAATTTGACCTTGGGGTCAAATATGTTTGACCTTAGGCGCTAACCATGAAGGTCAAGGCCAATCGCCACCAAAAATTAATCAGCTGAGCGCCAGACCATGAACTATATTCCCATGAAGTTTGAATACGATCCGATCAAAATTACTCAAAAAATAAGGGTTTCGTCAACTCCCCTGATTTGCGACAGTGACGTTGACCTTTGACCTTGACCTTCAAAATTTGATGTGCTGAAAGGGACCTCTAAAGGCCTCTGAAATGCGAAGTTACAAAAATTTCCAATGATAACTGTGCCTTGCAGAATTTTTTATACATGATTATAGACAAACAAAAAAAAAAAAACCATAAGAGCTGACTAACATCTTGCCAAAACGAAATAAAAACCTTGGGGGTGACAAATTGGATGCGTGACCAACAAGCATTTGTGGTTGAGCATCATTCCTTCCGTAGATATTCCACGATTTTGGCACAAACATAATTCAGAAGGCATTTACAATTCTGTGATGCACTTTCAAGAAAAAAATAATAAACATATCTGTGGCAAGCTCCCGTGAAACAAGAGGATGAGATACATGCCACACCGCAAGGTTATGTATCGAACTGTTGTGACAGTATTTTCCTGGAAAGCTGATCTCCAGATTTGGAGATGTGAATTGGCCTCCCAGATCTCCTGATTATCTCCTGTGGGGCTATTTAAAAGACAGAGTGTACAGGAACAGGCCACACACACACTCAATGAACTGAAAGAAAACATTACCAGTGAAATTCAGGCCATTGCTAAAGGCTTTCGTATGAAGGTTAAGAGGGGGTACCAAAACAGTGGAATGTGTTATGCACCAAGGGGGCCATTTAACTGACATTTTCAAAACCTAATGTATTCTGATGAAATTCCAATGTTTGTACTTTACATTTGTAAATACAGTTGAATAAATAACTTCTGTCAATAAAAGATATTTATATTTCAAACATGTCCCATCCTATTTTAGCAGCACTATATTTAAATAAACGTGATAAAATAATCTTCAGAGCACTTTGAAGGATCGACTGTTCAGCAGTGTACTTGAATCTGGATTCTAACTTTAACAAACGTGAGAAGTACTTTAATGGTGAACTAGTACATTGGTATTTGAACCTCCGTTCGTTCCTCCCTTTCACAATTTGACCTAATAACCCATTTTGGACACAATCTGAGCTGTTGAATATGCTAGACCACTTAAGAGCTGCTGGCAAGGAGCACTGAATCATGGAGAATGTCATCTTTTGAAAGGGAAGGTAAGATATGTTTTGCTATCTGCCTTTTATTTTCAATTGGGCAGACCTTTTGTAGGTCGCGTTTTTGTGTCCGTCCCAAGTTCCTTTGAGGGCATTAATAGTCCACCATTAATTGTTCACTGCAACATGTGTCAGCAAGATCAAACAGGCCGGCTTGATTACCTGCTTCCTGGCGTTTCACTCGCATTGCGATAGCACTTCACCTGATAACACAGTAGCTGTGAATCCACATCTTTAATACGAACAGCTGCCTTTCATTTGAAGTTGGCTGTTCTCCAACAAAGTTTGATCCCCAACACCATGCCCACATGCACGACACTTAACGGAACCCCCATACCACCACGTCCAACTCAGACATGAAGACAGCCATGTTCTGACCCCGGAAACACAAAAACAAGAAGGAACACACATTTACTCACCCACATACATACAATACCAATGAATAAAAAGAGCAGAGCAAACCATCGATGGTCTGCTTAAGGTTCGGCACAAAAAAGAAAAACACTCCTCAATTGACCCTGACGTGTGAACAGAAACAAATTGTTGCCTTAGGAATACAAGCAGACAGGTGGTGAGGTTTGGGGTCTATTCAGAATTGAGGTTTGGGGTTTGGGGCCTGAGAAAGCCCATTGAGAAGCGGGTGAAACTGGATCTACTCTTGCTGGTATATTATTAGATTAGCATGGTCGATCTAATTAATTTTTTGTTTGGATGCACCTTTTCATTTTAAAAATGTACAATCTCCTTGGAACATTTACAATCTTACATGAAATTATATACAATTATTCATCAGTTGTCTCTCAATGAATGTTAGCATGTTTGTAACCACAATCAGCAGCTTAATCACAGGAAAGACAGCATACACCTCTACCACACAATGCTGTCAACTTTGGTGTTTGTCCTGTATCCCTGCTCAAGTCTGCCCACATGAGAATAGTTGTGAGAACCGTTACCATCTAGGTTAAGTGCGCTGATCGGGTGTCTTTGTCATATTTTATTCACATTCACTTCCTGTGCCCCTATCCCCATTATTTATTAAACCTGTTCTATTAAAATTGTATTTCTCTGCACATTGAGTCATAGGATTGTCCATGAGAATGTACACACCCTCAGAACTGTGCATGGACTGACACCACTAAATTAATTCAGCAAAAAATTAATTTAGCACGGTCACTCAGAGCTAAATTAATTCATTCCAACCACACCGCACAGTGAACCAGTCTCATGTGCGGAATGCCTCCGCTCAGTGTCTTGGGAGTTCATCTCTGGCGGTCTCTGCATCACCCTTTAGGCAGAAAGAGTTGTCACAATATCATATACAGTGCCTATAGAAAGTTGACACCCCCTTTAAAATTTTTCACCTTTTGTTGCCTTATAGCCTGGAGTTAAGTTGCATTAAATCAGACTTTTTCCACCTTTACTTACACATCGTAACCCACAACTTCCAAGTGAAAAACAAATTCTACAAATTTCAGAAAATTAATAAAAAATAATTAATTCCTCATTTTTCCTGCCTTCGGAACAAACTCCCATACTCTTTTCAATCCCACTCTTCCCTCCAGGTCTTCAAAACACCACCACCTCTTATCTTCCTCCATCCAAAACCATGATCTTTTCTCCCCCCATTAATCCACCCCAAACCCACCTCCTTCAAATTCCCTGCATTCCTTCCTGAAAATCACTGTAGTGTCCATATTGTTTACCCCGTGTACCCCACCCCATCCCTCCCCTTCCACAGAGTTCCTCAAGTCTCTGTTCCCCACTGTTTTGTCCTTCCCTCTCCCACCCCTCTGATCTCCTGCTCCCCTTGTTGTACGTTCTGTGCATTAGCTCTCATACGAGCCTCCACATTGTATACAAAGAAAAAAAAAAGATGTTGCGTGGGGAGCGTTGACGGACAGCAATCTTGAAGTTACGCCACAGATTTTCGATTGGATTTAGGTCGGAGCTCTGACTGGGCCACTCAAGGACATTTATCTTTTTGTTGCTCAGCCACTCCAGTGTGGCTTTGGCTGTGTGCTTTGGGTCGTTGTCATGCTGCATGGTGAACTTCCGTCCCAATTTCAGCTTTCTTGTAGAAGGCAGCAGGTTTTCCTCGAGGATTTTTCGTACTTTGCTCCATCCACATTACATGATGCTGCGACCACCATGCTTCACAGTAAGGATGGTGTTCTTTGGGTGATGTGCTGTGCTGGGTTTGCGCCAAATGTCACATTCTGCATTTAGGCCAAAAAGTTCCATCTTGGTTTTGTCAGATGACAAAACATTTTGCCACATGGCTTCAGAATCTCCAGAGTGGTTTTTTGCATATCTCAAACAGGACTCAAGGTGGGTATTTTTAAGTAATGGCTTCCTTCTTGCCACCCTACAGTACAGGCCAGACTTGTGGAGTGCTTGGGATATTGTTGTCACATGCACACAACGACCAGTTTTTTCCATAAAGGCCTGCAGCTCTTTCAAAGTTGTCATTGGCCTCTTGGTGGCCTCTCTGATCAGTCTTCTCCTTGCTTGGTCATCCAGTTTGGAGGGACGGCCTGATCTAGACAAGGTCTTCGTGGTTCCATACGCCTTCCACTTTTTCATGATTGTCTTGACTGTGCTCCAAGGGATATTCAAGTCCTTTGAAATATTTTTCTACCCATCTCCTAATCTGTGCCTTTCCACAACTTTATCCCGGAAGTTTTTGAAAGCCCCTTGGGTCTCGTGTTGAGTCTTTGCTGTGAAATGCACTACCCAGCAGAGGAAACTTACAGAAACAGCTGATTTTATTCTGAAATAATCAGAATCACAACAATTTAACACAGGTGGAGGCCAATTAACTTGTGTGATTTTGAAGATGATTGGTTACACCTGAGATAATTTATTTACAATTGCAATAACAAGGGGGGTGGACACTTAGCCAACCAAGATATTCTAGTTTTGTATATTTCATTAATTTTTTTGAAATTTGGAGAATTTGTTTTTCACTTGGTAGTTGTGGGTTACGATTTGTAAATATAGGTGGAAAAAGTCTGACTTAATGCAATTTAATTTCAGACTATAAGGCAGCAAAAGGTGAAAATTTTAAAAGGGGTATAAACTTTCTATGGGATGGATATATATATATATATATATATATATATATATATATATATATATATATATATATATATATATATATATATATATATATATATATATATATATATATATATATATATATATATATATATATATATATATATATATATATATATATATATATATATATATATATATATATATATATATATATATATATATATATATATATATATATATATATATATATATATACACACAGCCTGGTGTTGGCGCAGTGGTTAGGGCAGCGGCTTGGGATCCAAAAGGTCCCGAGTTCAAGCCCCGTTGGGCCACTGAATTAATACACCAGGGGGTTGACTCAGCCTGTCATCCTTCCGAGGTCGGCGAAATGAGTACCAGTGTACTGGGCTGGTGTATACCCCGGTTAAAATAGGTGTACCATATCCCTGTGTCGTAAGAGGCGACCAGGGTTGCGTCAGGAAGAGCATCCGGCGTAAAACATGTGCCAAATCACTATGCGGATCATACGGATGATCCGCTGTGGCGACCCCGAACGGGAGCAGCCGAAAGAAGAATAAGAAGAAGAAGAAGAAGAAGAAGAAATATATATATATATATATATATATATATATATATATGTCAGATAGTTTTATTGGCTTGGAAAAAGTTTGTGCATTACGAACTAAACGTCGCCTCTGAGACTGAAACTTGTTCTTTACCGTTTTGTATAAACATAGGAGTGAGTTTTGTTATTTTTGGCAGCATTTTGGTTGACTGTAGCTCTTATTAATTACAATATAGTTTTTTTTTTCTTTACGTGTATGGGTTACAGGGTTGTTGTCAAAGTGTGCCTGACTGCTTTTGCAGGATAGTTCATTTTTGCTGAAATACAAATTTCACATTTAGGCTACGATTGTATATATATATATATATATATATATATATATATATATATATATATATATATATATATATATATATATATATATATATATATATATATATATATATATATATATATATATATATATATATATATATACATATATATATATATATATATATATATATATATATATATATATATATATATATATATATAATATGTGTATATAATATGTGTATATAATATGTGTATATATATATATATATATATATATATATATATATATAATATGTGTATATAATATGTGTATATAATATGTGTATATAATATGTGTGTATATATATATATATATATATATATATATATATATATATATATATATATATATATATATATATATATATACAAAATATTGCAATGATTATGCTGTGGGGAGGTGGTGCTGTGAGCTGGAGAAAAGTTAGCTTGGTTAAAGTGTCGCGTAATTTGTGTTCCCAGTCTGAACCGGAAAGGGTCAGGCAAGGAAAGGCAGAGATACCAGAAACGACAAATAATATGAAGTCGCTAAAGGCAATATTGTAATGTCAGCTTGTTTTTCTCCCTCTGATGTTGGTGTGGTCCCAAGAAAATGACGTCACCGCCAGTGTCAGCATGTCATCAACTGGGGTGGGCCCTCTGCATTTTGCTATGGAAATATGTTGCACTATTGGTCAGCTCATTACAAGGAGCGCTGTGATTGGCTGGAGTCATGGGCTGCCACATGATTACATCAACAGCACGAAGTCAACATGTTACAGGCCGCACCGGGTCACGTGAGGGACAGGGAGTTTGGACAGGAGTTATTTGAGCAATGGCACAGCGCTATTTCTCTCTCTTTTGTTTGGGGTGGGGGACGGGACACTCTTTGGGTCGCCTCACTCTTTTTGGGGATCGTTACTGCTACGTAGCTGATCCTCTTTTGTGGGTGACGATTTTTCTGGTCCGCGGTCTTTGCCGGTACTGCCCTATTCTGTACTGTTCGGCACTGATTTGCACTCAAACTGTTCCCTTGTGGACATTTGAGCATTTGAACAATCCTTGCCTGGTTCATCCTGTATTAGTGTGAATCTGGGCCTTTTGAGTTATTTTTTTATTGCTTAAGGATTTCTTAATTTTTATCATCATTCGTCATCTGTCTTCATGCACTGGATCTGTCTGTAATTGTGTCCTGTGCCCATGTCCTTTTATTTTAATAAGTCATTATTTTATAAGCTGTACATGTCAGCTCTGTAAAACCGCATCCCGCTTGTTAGGGCAAATTTTGGTTGGCTTCTCCCTGGGGTATATAAATTTCGTTAAAGTCCTGGTAACTGGTGTGGGGTTAGCTCACACTCGGAATAGAATCGCTTGCCACCACTTAGACAAACAATTGCCTCCAAAGTGGCTTTAAATCAGGCATCCTTGAAGAACATCCCTTCGGCATGGTGGGGCTGCATTAGCAAGCACCCCGTATATGCGACAATGCATAATGCATATATTATACTCCCATTGGTTGACAAAAGACATAAGTCACTAGTTATTTTGAGATCGAGGATGGCAGCCGCTTGAAGTTTTGGTGACATGGATAACAGAAATGTCGGTAGATCAATAATGTTAGTGTCTGATCTCTGATGGAAGGATGGGCTAATATAATCATTGAGACAATTTTAACCTGGCATACAGCTCAATATTTAAAATAGCAAGGGACAAATTACTGTTTTTATGTTCCATCACAAAAACGCTGCCACTACAGGGTTAACTCGCTTAACTATTGCATTAGAGTCACCGAGACTGGAAGCAGTTAGAGGCAAATTGCACTCCAGATTGGAAACCAAATTCGATTTTTATAAATGCACCACAAATGAGTCTTGTTGCTGCATGCGATGTACAATATGGTTCACGTACTGACTTGCAATTCAATGATGACCTCTGGATGACTATTTCACCGGATGGGATCTCACCGACCAAGGCAGCAAGAAAACAACATCCCGATTCGAAGAAGCAAATTAATTCATGGTAGATTTATAAAGAGTAGCTAATTGTGTGTCATTTCCCAGTTATACATTACAATAAATGACTGAGTTTCACCACCCAGTTCCCATAAGGACCCCATTAATGAAAATTAACTTCTTCTTTTTATATGCACCAGCTCAGCAGGATAATGAGATTCCACAGAGGGTCTGCGAGAGAGATTAATTTACATTTGAACTTTGATGCTTTCTGTTCTCCTCACCTGCATGTGCGTGTCATCCCTTCGAGCCCGGCCTCGGACCCTCTGCAGCTTGCGCCAAAGAGCACGAGCAGCTCTCCGGGCGCTCGGCGTTTCAGGACTTGATGGAGAGAATGAAGGCTGCAAGGCTTGAACCGGAAGGGCAGACGATGGTGATTGTGCAAGGTGATAATGTGCAGTCGGCGGATGAACTTCGATGGGATGTGTTATTGGTGGGTGAGAAAGAGATGTCTGGGAATCATCTCTCCACAACAATGGTGGTGTACGTGGTGGACGACAAGGAGGCAGGCAGCTGCTGCTGCTGCTATGAGCTGGGAGTAACGATACAGCAGAATCTGGAACTGATGTAAAACCACGTGTAAGGTGTAAATTGTGCTGTATTTTAGAAGTATTTGAGGGCACTGCTACTGAGCGAGAGGTTGAGGGATGTGCAGAGCATGTTTGGGACATTGGCCCTCTTGCGAGAGCTGCCAGTTCCTCAGCTCGAAGCAGCATGAATCCGTGAGGGGCTGAAGATGTATGCGGTACAGAAACAGTTGTTTCACTTCCTGTTCCTGCCAAACCTGATCCTCCACTACTACTGCTATTACTACCTCTTAATGCGTCAATACAACTGCTGATGATCACATTGACACGATCAACCTCCTGTGAAATTGCTGCAATTTGTGGGGCACCACAAAACGGCGTTCTGTTTGTTGGGGTAGTATCCACAAAAAGTGAAGCTGCATCTTTTGTATCCAGTCCAGGTTCTTTCGTTGTTGCTAAGGTTGCTGGGATTCCAAAACTTCCTTTGTTTTTTCCAAGCATTACATGAGGAGGTGATGCCATTATCACCTGAGATGTGCCAGATTCTGATTGTGCCGATGGTGATAAAGACCCTTCCGAAGTGATTATTGTTCTGGAGGGTACAGCAGAAAACAACGATGAAACAGTGATGCCGGCTTCAACTTGATGGGGCACTGACTTGAGTGACTCAATACCTGACGCCATGTTAGAATGTCCACTAACTTCAACATATCCTCCAGTTGCCACAGCAGGCATGGGAGAAGTCACAGGTGTATGGGAAGTAAATTTTGTTGATGGACTCAAAGGATATGGTGGAGGTCTTTGTGGGGGTGTTAAGCTTTTCATTTGTGGTCTCGTAGGCATTTCTTCTTCTTTAGAAAGTACTCCATCTTCCTCTTCCGTGGCGCTGATGTTTGTCATGTCCGTTCCACTCCGATCTCCCATTACTCCAATACCACTTGCACCACCATCGTGACCATCTCCCTTCCTTCTGCTTCTCCAAATCACACAGCTTAACATGACCACCAACATGACCACTCCTGCCACCATAGCGAGACCATTGCCCCACCCCCAGCCAAAGAAAGCTTGACCCCTCGCCTCCTCACTCGCTTCGCCAGGAGAAATCTGCAAGCCAAGGCCAGAACTATGTGGCCAAACGGCACCGCTGCTGTTGAACTTTAAACATGTGTGGTTCAAACAATGAGAGCGCTTAACAGACGCAATGCAGAAAGTAGTAAACCCTTCACTACTAATGTCTGACACCGGTATGCTCTCAAAAGTGCGAGACAATTTACGCAGCTTGATGCAGTTGCCAGAGTTGTAGCGGGAAAGCACAAAGAACCGTTCAAGTGGCCGAGGTATTCTTGCCAGGAGTGTGGCACCTTTCAGAGAGACCGACTAGTAAGAGTTCACCATCGGGAGAAGAGATAAAGTGGGGGAGGTGGTGTTGATGAAAAAAAAAAGAGGGGTCGGGGCATAACAAGAAAACAATGCTCGTTAATGGAGGCACTCCTTTTAAAATGAAGAGGCTATAATTGCATATCTAATGACTGCATGTAACTATCAAATTTTATGTCAACTGTTAATTTGAATTTAGTGGCAATAAAGTGTATTGTGCTTATGATGGTTGGACAAAAATGTTTATTTGTTCTCTGTCTATAGCAGGTGTGACAATATGGTGGAAATATGGCAGAGCATTTGACATTCTAAAACAAAAAAAATTCAGCTTCACCTGGAAAACTGATTGTCTTTACAGTAATCAAGGAAATGAAAAAAGATTTTTTAAAAAAGAGGAAAAAGTGATTTCTTTCTTCATGTAAAATGTTCAGTGTATTGTAAACACTGCACATCAAGCAGTTAAGGTGGGAGCAGGATTAAAACAAAAAGCATTCAAATGACTAAAAACAGTATGGTGTCAAAAAAAGAATAATTAATACCCGCATACGCGTGCACACACGAGTGTGCGAGTACAGCTACTTTGATAAGTCGTTGCTTGTGAAAAGTATTTTTGTCATGATTTTGAATTAAACAATAAGAATAACTGATGAAGTATGAACTAGTTTTGCTGATGAAGGTTGGTGTCAATCTGCGTTGGCATACAGGTAGAACAATGTATGGAATCAAAAGGCCATTGATCGAGGGGTACTAGCCGCCGTGGGAAGCATGCACGAGCTGAGGTTTCGGGCGTTGACCTCTTCATCGGAGCAAAAGAGGGTAATGGCCGAAACGTCAGCTTCTCCTTACTGCCCACAGTGGTTCGCATACCTCAATGCAGCATCTTGTTGATGTCATCCATTGCATGAACAATAGTTTCGTTGCTGCAGTGATTATACATGGCGACCAGTGTTGTGGGCCGATAGTAACTTGCCGGTGTACAATGCCGTTGTTTTCTTTGCTAGTAACTCGTTAATCCAGTGTGTATGTGTCAATGTCCATTGTTCTGCTGTGCAAGTAATTCCATGCGAAGCCATTATTTTAGGTTCAAAAGTCAACTTACCTAACATATGTGTCCGATTGTTGGAATTCCTGCGGTCACATGGATAATCAGCCATTCTTATGTTCAGGATTAAATGATACTGCATATCATTTGTTGCGGTCAATTATGTCGCGGTGTGGAATTTCATAATGTGTCCCCTCGGTATAATATGTACATTGCGATGGTAATAATCATCCATCCGCTGATTTGTTAGAGATTGAATAATGTTGTGTTTCATGACGTCATGGTTCACGATGTTCCATAGTATTGTGCAGGAGTCAAACTGTTATTATCAGTGTTGAAATCTGACTGTTATCGATCATCATGTCCTGAAATATGTATCCTACAAACTCTGAACATCATCTATCACCCAACGGACTTAAATGGTGACATATTAATTCCCCCCTTAAGATCAACACAGAACGCTTAATTTAGCGTCGACCATCAAAAATATTCCTCCAAAAATATGTTAAAATAGTGAACGATCAATACTATTTGTTGGATAATCAACAGCTGGCATTTTAGAAAGTTAGAACTCGCACACTTGGACCCCAGAGGGTATAACTATAAAATTAACAAATACAATAAATTTGGGATGGATTAATAAGAAGAGAAAGAAAAGCCTCCACCCAAAAGGGTTGAATATAAGGGTATTAAGGCTTCCGAGCTTCAAAATGCGTCAAGCTCATCATGACTTCGCAGCACATTCGAGCAGAATGGGATTAAACTAGGTTGCGAACAAACTCGTAAAGGTCATGAACAAGCCAGTAAATACGCAATAGAAAATGGGTTCAGAAAACGAACAGGATTGAGAGTAATTGATTCGAGTTTAGAATAAGTCACTTACAGATGTCAGATTACTACCTGTCAGGGCTGTGTAAAGATTGTTGTCAGGTTTCCATTCTTCAAAGAGGGAAGTTTGTGCTTCTCAAGGGTCAATCTCGCTCACCCTTACATGTGCGGTGTTTTATAAATGCCGCTTTGTCCAATTTACACTCGTGTCTTTATCTAACCGAATTGACAACCTTCTCTTTCACTTTGGGGCTACATCTACACTGTGCTATATCTGAACGCTCACTAAACAAATAAATAAAATACAATTGATAATAATTTACTCATTCATTACACGTGCTCGGATTTACAAATGTAAAATTTTTTTCCCCCAATTTAAATCACGTCAATAAATAATTTGACAATACTTTGTGCCTATTTATTATTTTCATTTTTCAATTTTGTTTGATTGATTATATTGTTCTGTGCGTGGCCTTTTCAGGTCAAGCGAACTGAAAGAGTGGGAGATCGTGCCACTGTTGAAATATGTTGTTGTTAACTACTTCTAAGCACGGGCTTTATAAAGTGAAAGTGGTTTCTCGATCTCATTACTTGATTCTCTTATCTGCAATGACGTATTTCCGGTTGGATTGATGAAAATACAGAGATATCCATATACAGGGAAAGATGTCGGAATGCTGCGGTGGTGAGTAATGGAGGCATGATAGGCCTAAATGGCTTCTTTCTGGTATCTTGATTGTTGTTAGTTACTCGCTTGTATCCCTCCAGGCACATCAGTGTACCTGTGAACTGTCATGTATCTGGATAATCACTGCTCCACTGCAAGTTGTTACCAAAGGAACCCTCAAGCAGGGAAGACATTTTGAATTTGGCCCATGCACTGGCAGCACAATGGCCTACTCTTTTCAAAAATTGCCATGGGATTTCTTAACATGCACAAACAAATGTTGCGAGCCAGCTTAACATCCTCCCTGTAGGATGTCTGCACAGTAGTTGCCTGTGAATCACCAGGTTAACGGTTTAGAGTTGAGCTGGGAATCAAATCCACACAAGATGGCTCAAACATAAGTGTGCTACCTCTGAGCTATCCTGCCAGCCGGCTGCTTATGTCTGCATTATCTTCTATGAATAAACTACAAAATTGCTACAAGTCTTTCCTCGTGCAATTACACCTATGAGTACAACATCCTCATGTTTATCATGAATGTCCTAATTTGTCCAATCATCATCCATCTATTCTAATACCTCCATGATCCCTTCCCACTCACATAGTAACCCCAATGTCCAAGCAGCACTCACCTTTAACTCTAAGCTCGGATGGGGAGCTGTTGGCATCACACGGTCCATAAATTTTTCATCGGTAAAACATCGTCCGGGAAGGCAGTTATTTTCTTCTTCAGGAACGTCAGGACTTCTCCCAATCATTGGTACAACAGGCATGAACCCAGGAGTACTGGACGGTGTGGCCTCAGGGGGGGAAGGGGACGTAACAGGATTCGGGGATGTGACAGGAGTTGGACACGTGAGGGATAACCGCTCAAGCGCTGAGGTTGCGGGTGGTCGTGAAAAGAATTTGAACATTTTAGTGGTTGGATCAGGGTCGGGTGGTTGTGGAGGAAGGCCTGCCAAGTCTGGAGGGCTATAGCATGAGGTTTCTGAGTCGAGGGACACAGGTAGGGTATGCAGCAACACGAGAAATGGCAGCAGAGCACACTTGCAGGCGAGTGGGTTACCACCGAGTCTGTGTGGGACAAGGCAAGAATATATATATGTATATATATATATATATATATATATATATATATATATATATATATATATATATATATATATATATACATATAGTTCAGAAACATGAGTCCAAGTCTAACATGGACTGGCAAAATGTATTTGAATCTTTTACTCATCATTAGACCTCATTTCTGTTTTGTTCATACAAGCTGTGGGGTTACCTTTTTCAACCATCGTTTCACCTGAGTATATGTAACTGCGGGAATATATGGAGGAGACGTTCAGGCAGCCAGGCAAGTCGGTTAACTGAGAGATTCAAGTCTTGCAGGGCCGACAGACCCAAAAACGCAGTAACGGATACACTCTCCAGTATGTTCGCCTGCAACAAAGAGATATTATGATGGATTGTAAAAAAAATTTTTACTCTTATAGTCATCGTTTTAAAGTAATACTGTATCATCATCCTCCTTCAACATCATAAATGACTTTCAGTTCTGCTCTGTAAAATAGACGCTGTTTTGGGTTAAAATAGCTCTGCTGCTTCCATTACTCAATCTGTTCATCGCAAGTTCCCTTGAAAATTCTCCGCCATTTGTTTAATGGAATCTGCCGATGGATTGTCTTTGGCATTGTTCACTGCAGGTTATCCGAGTACAAATAGTTAATGATCTCCCTGGCATTATGTCGAATTGAACTGCAAAGATAGATAAATCCAGAGAGGAGGACATCGAGTTGCGGCATTCTCATTCTCTCATTCTCTCGTCGGTTGCCTTGCTGTAGGCAGGACAGAAAACTTTGTCTTGTCAACTTGTTTATCAATCCCATATAACACGGGTGTTGGACTGGATAAAGGCCACCTTTATTTGATTGTGTCACTAGTCAAACGGCAACACAAGGCTCTTGCACCTGTAGCAGCAGGCTCTAACACACATCCGAAAATTATTAGAGTGATTTTTGAGTAATTTATGATCACCTGAGTCTCACGATGACTCACCGATTGGGGGGAAAATGGAGGATAACATGGACCTTTGGAAAATATCGACTCCGATAAGGATTCCACCGACACTGAAAAAGAATGCTTTAGTGTCAAAATAATTACTATTTGCAGACGGCTGTGTTCAGTGATAGTTATTTGCCGCAGCTGCTATCAAAGGTGAGAGCCATGACTGACGTTGACTTTCAAGCATACCCTTGGGAATCTTCATTGTATTTCCTTTTTGCTTTTGGTGAATTGTGGTGTCAGTTTGGAGATTTAAGACATTGATAGACATAGCCCTTTCATCCGGTGGTCCAACGGCATTACAAAAAGTCCTTATGCGGTCGAACCAACAAATTTGAATAACGTCGGTAAATGGCCACCATGGACAGTGAAATAAGAAGCATTTGAATAATGACAATGATCCTCAATACCAGATAGAATTGAATAACTCAAGCAATAAAATAACAAGAAATAAAACTGAATAACGACGACACCTTGTTGGTCATGCGATGCGTCATGAAGAACCAGCGAAGAAAGTCCTACTCTGGAGGTCCGAGGAATCCTGGAGAAGGGGGAGTCCTCTAACAACCATCCGCGACATCATCGAGAAGGACACTAGCCTGAGTGGCGTTGATTTAGTCAACACTATGTCCGATCGAGAACACTGGAAAAAAATCTCATGTCACCTCATTAAGTTGATGTCATAAGAAGAAGAAAATGAGGAAGATAAAGCAGGCATCATGAGAGGAGACCTTTTCTGAAATGGGTTACCTAACCTACTGCTTTATCAGCTACGGGACATTTAAGCTCTTTGTGGACTCCGACTACCACCTTCGCGGAAGAGGTAGTTTATTTAAAAATTTTTTACCATGTCAAGGCTCGTGTAAGAGCTAAAATGGCTGCATTACGTCTGTAAGTGTGTTACCTCTGAGCTATCCTGACAGCCGGCTGCTTATGGCTGCAGCTATATATATATATATATATATATATATATATATATATATATATATATATATATATATATATATATATATATATATATATATATATATATATATATATATATATATATTCCAAACACGTGATCTGAGCATTGGAAATGTTGCTGCTGTATGGCTGTAACCTGTATAATAATTCTTCATCGACAAAACAGTTTCTATTTTCCTTTATTAAACTGATAAAGAAAGGTTTGACTTATTTTTATCAGTTCAATAAAGTGATGCGTTTAACTGTTTAATAATGACAAATAAACAAGGTGGGTGTGCACAGTTCTGTCAGACACATTAAAGCTATGCTTTACATCAATAATACTAGAATGGCACTTGGTGGAGCATGTACCTCATCAGGCTGAACAGTTTACATTTTGTATCCCACTGATAGGCTGGATCTACATCCTGACCTTAACCAAAATCAAATCAAATTGTCCTCATCACCGACCCAACTCATCCACCAAGTTTCGTCCGAATCTGTCCATAACTTTTTGAGAGATCATACTACATGTTGTTTGTGGTTCCGATCTTTAAGCGATTCTTGTGGTGAAGAATCGCTTAAAACAACGTCGTATCCGGATCTGGATCTGGATCCATTTGTCCTCGTCACACACCAAACCTTTCCACCTTAGTTCGGTCCGAATGTGTTCATAACTCTTTCGAGATATCATACTCACAGACAAATAGACAGACGGACAGACAGACAAACTGGGGTGAAACTAGAATGGCACTTTGTGGAGCACATACCTCTGCTAGGCTGAACAGTTTACATTTTATATCCCACTGTGAGGCCAGATCTGGATTCGGATATGAACCGAAATTGAATCAGCTTGTTCCTGTCACCGAACTAATCATCCATAGTGGGGAAACTTAGCATAACAATTGTGCATTTTGTGAGGAAAGCGCCAAATTTGGCACACTAGTAGCCTATCATATTATGAACAGATTTGGATATTGGGCCATCTCAAAATTTTTGATGCCAGTGGAAAATGGCTGCCACAGCCATCAGCGGCTGAATTTGAGATGGCCCAATATCCAAATCTTTTCATACTATGATAGGTTACTAGTGTGCCAAATTTGGTGCCTTCCTCACAAAATGCACAATTGTTATGCTATATTTAGCTAAGTTGCCCCACTACCACCAAGTTTTTGTCATTGCTCGTCCATAACGCTTTGAGATATCTTGAGATCTATGCATACATATATATATATATATATATATATATATATATATATATATATATATATATATATATATATATATGTATTTATCATTTTGGCCTCATCTCTAAATGGTAAAAAGAAATAATTAAATTCTCATGTGCGGATCTGGATCTTCACCAAAATCGAATTAATTCGTCCTTGTCTGATACCAAACCTGTCTACCAAGTTTCGTCCGAATCGTTCCATAACTTTTTGAGATATCCTGCTCATAAACAGACAGACAGACAGACAAACAGGGGTGAAAACAAAACCTCCGTAGGTGGACAGAGCAATGCTGGAAGGTATGACAAATGCAACTTCAATCAGGCTGAACAGTTTACCATTTGTATCTCACTGATGCAGATCTGCACCATAACCAAAACCCAATCGGCTTGTTCTTGTCAACTACCAAACTCATCCATCAAGTTTTGTCATAATCCGTTCACAGCGTTTTAAGATATCGTTATGCATATCATTTTGGCCCTATCTCTCAATGGTGAAGAATCACTGCCAAAATTATGATATCCGGATCCACATCTGGATCTTCACCAAAATCGAATCACTTCATCCTTGTCAAACACCCAACCTGTCCACCAGATTTCGACCGAATCCATCCGTAACCTTTCAGGAAATCTTGCTCACAGGGCAAACAGACAAACATGGGTTAAAACATAACCTATGACCACTGGTGGTAGCGTAGGTCACTACAATTACTCTTCCAAGGAACTTCAACACAAGAGGAGGCCTATGGCCATTAGGCCCATAAAGACTGTGCACTGGTTCCTGACCTATGGTTCTTTGTCATTAAATGCTGAGTGTCGAGCAAGCACGTACCATGTACAAAGTGTTTTGTACATGACTCGGCCTTGGTTCAAACCGCTGACTTCCCAGACTCACTCAGAGTGGACATTCTAACCATTACGCCTTCCATTCTGGCCGATGAAAAACATTGATTGTTTGTAGCCTTAATATAGAGTCGATGGAAAAAAATTAATAAATAATATGAGCGATGATGTGTTCATTGTGTACACTCTCCAATAAAGACTCGCATTCGAATCTCATGCTTCATCAAACAGTTCAGAGGTGTCACAAATTACTCGAGGAGGCGTTATTGAAATGCATAATGGACCAACACAAGACAAATCAACAATGTCATAGTGTGTGGGATTTGACCACGAGACCCCAGGATGATGAGACTTGTGGTATGATGGGATCACCGAGCAGGCCAATCCTAAATATTATGAAGCGGATCATACAGATCTACATTTTGTAAGTTGATAAATATTTATTTCAAAACAATAGAGTTTATCATTTTTTCTTGATAATAAAGTCACAGATTATAATTGAACAGAGACATACAACATGTCTGCAGCAAACAGCGGTTTCACCAAACGACTGCAATTTTCCTGACATCAACAAACTGCCCTGACCAAATCGGTTGTGTTATACAATGTTTTCCTTCATGTAACACGATTATTCATGACGTCATAATCACATTAATCTCCCTCCAACAACGAAGCTGAAGCACAACCGTTAACAGCATGAGCACGTGTGCCGTTCGACTTCAAACTTCAGAGCCAGCGCCCGTTGCCTTGTAAAGGAACACCCAAACCACGGGTCTCCCCACATGCAGTTCGACGGCATCGGATAGTTCCTATGAATCAGAAAGTAGTAACCAGAATGTGTTGCTGTCTGTATTTGGCACCCAGGTAAGAGAGCTGAGCAATGCTCTTCATGAGCACAACTGCGCCGAGCACAATTACGCTCAACCGGTGCAGCCGTGTTGTTGGCGTGGCTTTGCTAACATGCTGCTGCGAAGACCGAAACGTGTGGTGGTGGATTTGGCAGACCACCTTCGAGTGTATCCAACGCACAGTTCAATTCATTGTCTGGCAACCTTCATATTATTATTATGAGGATATCATGCTTTATTACAAGTACTGCCCCTGTAACCCCCACTACCCTTCTTCACGTCCCCCTTTCTGTTTCCTTCCCCATGGAGGTATATTAGTAGCACAGCATGCTGCTTATGTAGTCTCCTGATGTGGGAGGATTTATATGGATTTACAAACATGTTAAGAGGCAACTGAGCCTATCATGCTCTTGAAAGGCAGTTCCTTTGGGAGAAGTCAGCGCGTATTGAGTAAGCCAATTGCCTGCTGATAAAGGCTGCGAGGGTTCTGCTCTCTATACTGGGAGGATGTTTATTTCATACTGTAGTCTCCACAATTATCGCAAAATGTTTATCATGCACCACTAGCAATTTCACATAATTTGTTACAAAAAAATTGGGAAAGGTGCACAGTGGAAAGGAAAGATGGGTGAAGGGAGGGGGAACGGTTGGGGTTTATTTTGGGCAAGAACTGACAAGAATATGACTTGGTGCACATCAACGGTTTCCTAAACTTGCTGCAAAGTTTTTCATTTGACCAATGATGATGGAAAATGCAGCCAACGGTGGTGTGGGCGTATATTTGACTCCATGAAAAAGATCTAGAAGCGGGAAACTGAAGTTATCAGGTTGCTACATACACCAGCCTCATAGGAAAGTAAGTGTATCCACTTGTAAACGCTAAAAACAAGTGGTTAAAACGATCATATTCCACAAGATCATAAAAGAACATCAGCATTGTAAGATTTCAAATCAAGCTTGGGATAGTATCGACAATCAAGAGGTCTACTAAAGCCAGTACACAATATTATCATCAACCTATTCTATTTTGAACTGAACAGCATTGTTTTTTTGGACTATAGTTCACCGATTCCCATAAACCCAATTGTCATAAATTCCTATCTGACATCAACCAGCAGCGGCTCAATCCTCAAGGTTATACCCCTGGGGCCTCCCTGTTCCAAGAGATTTACAGTATGACCCTTAAACGAGCAAGAAAGAAAGAGGAAATAAAACGCACACGTGAATAGTTGTTATACGGGTGTCACATTTGCTACGTCTGTAGCCTTACCTCAAGTCCCAATATTTCGAGATGACTGAGGCCTCTAAAAGTGTCCCCTGGGAGGTGAGCGAGCTGATTGTGGCCGAGCAGTAGGATGCGAAGATCAGGCAGGGCAGAAAATGCCGCCTCGGGAAGACTGGATAGCAGGTTGTAAGTCAGGTCCAGGCGCCTGTACACAATTGCACAAAATTCACTCGCATCCCTTATGGTCAGATATACTTCCATTTAAGAAGATGGAACAAATCTCCATTATTGGGTGGGCAATGGTGCTTTTCAGTGACGATTGCAATTTCTTTCCAAGTACCGGAGAGTGTTTAAAATACTTACAGAATGCCATGTGGCAATTAACAAAATTGACAGCTCCAGTGAGAGTGTCAGCTTGGACATTCGTTGAGGGTTCAAGTAAATTGTTCACCTCCATTGTCTCAAAGTGTCCATAAAGTCACAACTATAGAACCTGCTCATTCATATTTTTAGATCCTCATGGAGGATCTCTAAGTCATCCTCATGTTGTTGTTCTTGTGGACTTTTTTGTTTCACAGCCTACAGTTTTCATCGAAACTTCCTGAAACTTGGCACATATATGTAAAAATACCCTGCGCAGACAGTAACCATCTCCGATTTTGAAAATTCCTCCTAGAAAAAAAGTTACGACGTCAAAATATCTCCGCTAATGGAAATCGCCTAAAAAAATTATCTCAAACTAGGCAAGCTTTTTGAATTCTGTTTGTGGGAATCGAACATGGCATTAGCAGAGATGAATTACCGCACATATGATACATCACTATGACGTCATATCAATTTTTATGACGTTTTTATTTTTGACAATTTTTGTTTCACAACCCAGAGTTTTTCATCGGATCTTCGTGAAACTTGCCATGTATATGCAGAGAGCCCACGCGCGGGTAATAACCATTAGTGTAGTAGATAGTAGAAAAATCGTGCAAATTGATACAAGCATCAAATTTGGCATTTCTGTTCTGCAGGGCTTTCTGATCAAATCTGCCCGATTGGCCATTTGAAAATCCAAATTTTGAAAAATTTGAAAAAAAAAAATACTTCAAAAAAATTTGAAGTCACAGCTGGCTGAAATTCTTTGAGCGCAAGTGAACATCCCAGACAGAGAACCAAGGGGAGATGCAGTCATCATTGATGGCTCAGCACTTATCAATGCCCGACCTCCACGCACTTCAAAGATATTTGATGACTATGCCAAAGAAGACATCATCCCAAAGGTGGAATCCTATGGTGCCAGGTACGAGAGGGTGGACGTAGTGTTTGATGTGTACAAGATGTCAAGTCTGAAGTCCGAGGCAAGGTCGAAAAGAGGGCAAGGAATCAGAAGAAGAGTGACAGGAACCAGTAAGACCCCAAGTAACTGGAGAAGCTTTCTTCGAGATGACAGCAACAAGACTGAGCTGTTTCACTTCCTTGCGGAAAAGATGTGTGAAGCACAGACGACAAGCACAGTCATTGTCACAAAAGGAGAAGATGCCATGAGCAACACACGGAAGTCACTGGATGCTGTGGCTCCATGTTGTCATGAAGAAGCTGACACTCGAATATTAGTACACTCCAGGGATGCAACGACGGATGGTAGCAAGTCCATTATCATTAAGGCTAATGACACGGACATACTAGTCATAGCAATATCTGTACTGCCATCCTTACAGGAACTAGGTCTTGAGAACATTTGGATTGCCTTTGGCCAAGGAGCCAAGGCACGATGGATTCCAGTCCATGAGGTAGTTCCTGCAATAGGGTCTGAGAAAGCGAGAGGGATCCCATACTTCCATGCGTTCACTGGATGTGACGTCATGTCTGCCTTCCGCGGTAAAGGGAAGAAAACTGCATGGCAGACTTGGAACGTCTTTGATGATGTTTCTGAAACATTCACCAATCTCAGCCAGCATCCAACATTGATTCGTGATCTTGACTTTCTTGAAGTTTTATTTTTTTTCAAATTTTTCAAAATTTGGATTTTCAAATTGCCAATCAGGCAGATTTGATTAGAATCTCCTGGAGAACAAATGTGCCAAATTTGATGCTTGTATCATCATTTGCACGATTCCTCTCAAAAATTGCTGTTATCTGCCCCACTACATCTCCGATTTTGGAAATTCTTCCGAGAAAAAAAAGTTCACGTCATAATATCGCCGCTAATGGAAATCGCCTATACCATTATCTCCAAAACTAGGCAAGCTGTTTGAATTTTGTTTGCGGGAATCAAGCCGGGCATTAGCACGGATAATTTATCGCAAACCTGATACATCACAATGACTTCATATTCGTTTTTATGACGTCATCATTAAGAGGACGAAGATCTTAGCTCATTCGAGCTTGTTCATCTTTCTCTCTAATTGCCATTTTCCACCCACCACTTGTGATCTGGCGCATTACTCAGCATTAACTCGCTTAGGGAAAGTACAGTTTGTGTGAATTTAATTTGTAATTACCCTCATACGGGTAGATACAGGAAAGGCTTTTGAGTTGTGCTCGAAATAACAGAGAGAACCGGCCAAATTGTGACCTTACTAATGATACAAGAACTATTTGTGAAGAGACGGAAAGAACAGGTCTGGAGGAAAACCTTAAAGCAGGTTCCATTCTTGATAGCCGCAGATGTATCCAATCAGACGTGTTGTTTTTCCCCTTCCCTTACTCCCTTGATTGAAAGAGCAATACAAAACAAAAAAATTGTCCCCAAGTCAGATGATGCTGACATTCAATCATAAGAAATGATGGTGAGCCTCTTTCTTTAAGAGACCACAGAAATCAGTGGTCCGGTTTGTTAAGTTTTACCACCCGTGACACCAGGCCTGAAAAAGAAGAGACAAAATTTGAGTCAGGGATCAAACTGGCAATCTGTAAGAATGAACTTACTATGAATCGAATTTCATAGTACTAGAAATCAAAGGAGGGAAAGAATTGTTGATTTGTTTGATTTGCATGATCGTTCAGCACTAAAGTATCCATTGTCTTGTCGATGCTTCGGCTACTCGATGAAAGTTTGAGATCCCATGGTAGTACTACACTTATGTAGAGTAGACCGTTTTCCATCGAGAAGGCTGGTACCCTAATCAAATTTCCAATATTCCCTTTCTGGGTCGAAGGCAAGCTTAACCACTTTGACTCATTTATGTCCTTTCTGGTTTTGTAACTGCCATGGTAGTTTGAAATGCTTCGTGCAGCAAAGCCTCCAATGGAAGATTTGATTTGATGGAAAGTTACAATCACTATTGTTTTGAGCTGTACTTTTCCCACAGTGAGGAATAAAAATAAAAGATTTAATCAAATCATTGTGAAAGTATCGAATCAGTTTGGTTGAAGGAAAAATGTAGGTCAGACATAAGTTTGTTAACCACGAATGTACACGATGCTTCAAAGTTGTCCCCAGACCGCTGTTTATAGCCTTGAATTATAATCTTTCTTTTGTTGTTCTTTCACAGCCACAATTATTAACACCTTCTCAGGGGTTAGCCGAGGAATGTGTTGCGTGAGCCTTTCATGATCCAGCCGGCCAAGCCTGACGTTTGACTGAGCCGGTCAGAGCAGGGATTTGGACATGGTCAATGTGCTAGTTTACCTACTCTTCGTGAAGGACACCGTGTGATCCTTCACCTTCACCAACCAATGCCGGCAGATGGGACGCCAATTTAACATTCATCCGTGGGATGGCACACACATTGATGCCTCACCCTGCCTGCGAAACACGAGGATGCCAGTTTATAGCTGGGTCAGGATTCCAACCTAGATGAGACAGCTCAATGGCGAGTGTGCGTACATCTACGCCATCCTGTATGTCCAGGGTGGTCTGAAAGTCGCTTTACCCCCCCCCCCAGTAAAGCATTTGTTCTTAAACCCTTTTAATATATAGGTCTTATTGTGTAGTATTCCCTGCACAACTAGTCATTGTGTCTGTATTATGAAGCACATACAAGACACAACAATGAGTGATTAATTATTACAAGTTATTAACTACACAATAAAACCTATATATTAAAATATTGAGTTGAAGAATGAATGTATTACTGGGGAGGGGTTAAGCATTTCTCTGGCCCTAAACCATGGCATGATCTGCCAGATAGTATTAGAACATGTCCATCTTGAATCATTTTTCATTCAAATTTTAGAAATATTTTGTCATGCGATATTGTACATCGATCCTTTAAGAAATCGATTATTATACAGTATTTGTCTATTTAATTTTTACACTGGTGCTTTCCATTGATCCGTTGATCTACTGATGCATCCATTCACTTTGTTGAACTGTTTACCCATGAATGTGTTTCTTTCATTTACATCATGGTTTAATTTTATCAGTAATGTAATTACTTCTGCCACCAAAGGTGAAGGAGGTTATGTTTTCATCCCTTTCTGTCTGTTTGTCTGTCTCAAAAAAAAAAGTTATCTCAAAAAGTTTGGATGGATTCAGATGAAATTTTGTGAACACGTTGAGTGTGTGACAAGAAATAATTGATTCGATTTTGGTGAAGATCCGAATTCGGATCTGGATACGAGAATTATTTAATTTTAAAGTCATTCTTCACCATTGAGAGATGGGGCCAAAAACCATATATAGAATGATATCTCAAAATGCAATGGATCCGATATGTTCTCGTGGATCCGGCATTGCGTGGCAGAGGTATGCACTCTACCGAGAACCCTTCTAGTTCAATATTGTTTCATAGTCTGTTTTAAAATCACCTGTACGTGTAAAGGCATTCCCACTACAAGCAATGCTTTTTGGGATTCAGCCTCCTTCAGCCATTAAAATGTCTTTTGTACATCATGTTGTTTTTGTCGAAGGAAATAAATGTTGTTTTTATTGATTGATTGATTTGAAGAGACTTTCAGGCCACCACATGCACTACAAAAGTGCACTTTTCAAGACATTCTCCAGATATGGACACAGACTTGTTCAATCACAAAGGAAGCTTATTTTTTATGTACGGTTTCAGTGTAGTAACTACCCACCCTCCCCCCCTTCCAGGTCTTCCTTAATCTGGATGTCCTCGGCAGGCAATTATCAACATAACACACAGGCAATTGTCTGTAACTTTCAATGGGCTCGATGTTTCTTTGACCAAAAATTGCATAATAATTTGCTATTTCACCCTCTTTGCTATCTCAGTTGCCACAATTTTCATTTTCAGCTCTGTGCATTGAAACATGAAACGTGCAGTTATGGATGTTGGTTACCAATGCGAAAACACAAGTTCCCTCAAACATTTTCAATCTACATTCATTCATCGGGCTTTTCTAAGCCTTGCTACTTCATGTCAGCCAAATCTGCTTCAAAGTTAGCAATTACAATCAATCCGACAAAAACAGTGGTGCTTCAGCAGTCTGCACTTGACCAACCATACATGCCACCTACAATAAACATTGGGGATACTCGAGTGATGGCAATCAAGTAATTTGCATACATAGGAAACACTATTGTCAGCACTGTTCATAAGATCGATATCGACAATGAAAGGCAGATTAGTAAAGCTGGCGCATGTGTTGGTCACCCAAGAATGATGAACTACAGCAGCAGCGAGGAATCCATCTCAAGACCGAGTGCAATGTCTTATCGTTCAGTCGTCCTGTCTGTTGCACAGTACTGCTTTACAGAAGTGAAATATGTGACAATCTATCAGACACATCAATCTGCTCACCGAAACCCAAAAAGTGACATCTGCTCAATGTTACAAATACCAAGTGGTGAAATGAAATCACCAATAAAGAGGTGCTTCACTGTTCTGGAAAGATAAGCACTGACGCCATGCTTGTGAATCCATAACTCCACCACGTCAGATACTTCGTCAGGTTGGCGTGGTTGAAAATCATATACCAAAAGCAATGTTCTTTTTTTACCCCTCTCAAATCAGTGATGCGTACCCAAGATTGTCCAAAGCTCAAATTTATGGACACTCCGAAGAAGAATGTGCAAATGTGCTATTTCCATGTTACCAATTGTGAAAGCAATTGGTTATCAATAGAAGTGAGTGGCACAATGCTGTCACCTCTGGAATAACAACATTCGAAGAGAATCGATGACATCGACATTGAGCGAGATGAGAAACCACCATCAACATCAAACTGATTGACCTTGATATGTCATCTTTGTCGAAAGCGACGGACTGCAAAATGGGAGCGTTTTATAAACACAATTACATGTAAGCCAGAAGGAACCTCATACAAAACAAATTTCCAAAAACAACATTGTGGAAAGCAGTGTTTCTAGCACTTTTTAAAAGCTACTAACTCATGTGATGATTCATTACTGGTTGCGATTAAAGCTTGTGATGACATTAGGAAGGATTATGAAGTCTCCTCATTTCCTTCCAATAAATTACCCCTGTATTATGAATTGTGACACTTGAGGAAATGTTGTCAGAAAGGACTAAACTCTCTGAAGAAGCAATTATTATTAAAACTCCAAAGCAGCTTAATAATAATTTAGAGAAAGCTTCTTCTTCTTTCACAACCCCAATTAATCCAATTTTAATGTGGAATTGGCCACGGGGAGTTGTTGTGACCCATGTTTTTTTTCTGTTTTTTTCCTGGAATCCGCTTGCTATGCCCGAGGCTCGACTGTGGAAAGAATTTGTAATTTGTTCAGATTAAGGGAAATCTATTATGTTACTAATTTCCACTTCCCAAATGTGTTTCTAAGTTGAGGCTGGTAGCTGCCCAGGCTTCGCCTGGTCTAGCTAAGCACTTTTTTCGTGAAGTGATCCTAATGTCACTTACGCTTGCAGTGACAAAAGGACTTCAATTATTTGTGGCAAATAATTCATGTAGCATCAGTTAATAGTAGTAACAAGGCCTTAATCAAAATCGCTTTATCACTTCAAAAAAGTTTAAACCGCCATGGTGTATGAAAACGAAAGATAAACCTATCCTATATTTCGTCATTTACATACAAAAGGTGACATAAACTCGAAAGTATATCAGAATACAATTTGGTTCAAAATAGATAAATGTCATGAAAAAGTCTGAGTTCTGAACCCCCGAAAAAAGGAAAAGGGTCAGGCCCGGCACTCACTCATCTCTTCTCATCACTTCCTCACCAAGGGATAGAGAAATCCATAGCTCAGCACTCATTGGTTTACAAAGATCATGTGTGTTCATCTTGAGCACACGAATGGTGAAAAAAAACCTGAACATGCATTGTTGTATTTTTTTTAAATGGAGGACCAACAGTCCTGTGAAGCTCACCTGGCTGATTGCCAAAAAGTGGAGTGACAGATGGGTCAGGGTAAAAATAAGAGCTGGATTTAGAATGCACATTTTAGCTCAGGTAGTATTGTCATGATGGTCACAGAACTGTAACTTCCTGCTCTCTATGAGCCTTAGTTTTCAAGATATTGCCCACTTCCAGTATGATGATGTTACTTCCTGTTTATGTTTTTTTTTATGTGTACAGGAGAGAGAGAGAGAGAGAGAGAGAGGGAGAGGGAGAGGGAGAGGGAGAGGGAGAGGGAGAGGGAGAGGGAGAGGGAGAGGGAGAGGGAGAGGGAGAGGGAGAGGGAGAGGGAGAGGGAGAGGGAGAGGGAGAGGGAGAGGGAGAGGGAGAGGGAGAGGGAGAGGGAGAGGGAGAGGGAGAGGGAGAGGGAGAGGGAGAGGGAGAGGGAGAGGGAGAGGGAGAGGGAGAGGGAGAAGAGAGAGGAGAGAGAGAGAGAGAGAGAGAGAGAGAGAGAGAGAGAGAGAGAGAGAGAGAGGAGAGAGAGAGAGAGAGAGAGAGATGCGAACAGCAGAGTTGAGTCAAAAATAGCTATATTTGATAAGGTGAAACTCAAACGTATCTATAATTCACATTTTTCGAGATATTGCCCACTTTCTGTATTATGATGTCACTAGCTGCCATATTGTGTTTTAGATCAGCTTCTTTTAATCAAACGTTCACCCAGGCAAAAATACTCCAGTTAGAAATATATTTTCTGAGAGTTGTACTCTCATATATTGCAGTTGGTAACAGGTCCTACTACAGTAATCGACAGAGAATTACGACAGGAAAGGAATGCTATTTTTGCATGGAGGGCCCATAGGTCGTCAATCTTTTTTTGCAAAGTTTCGCATTGATCGAATAAGCGGTTTCAGAGAAGATTAATTTTAAAGGTTTTCCTTTGATACAATATGGCTGCCATACAATGTGACTAATGACATCATTGTCAACAAACAATATTTCCTTTAGGTAGTTGATCACAAATTCAAAGTTTTGCATTGATCAGTTAAGTGGTTTGAGAAAATAAGATTGTTAAGTGTTTTCCTGTAATCCAAAATGGTGGCCAAACTACATTGAAATTCAAATACCTCTGGGAACTTTAAACATTACAATGACCTACTTATAGGTGGAGGGAAGTGTCCCATGAATAAACCTGAGTTCTTCCATACCAAAGATCGTTTTAGCCAAGTTTGGTCACAATCCCATCAGCAGTTTCAGAGAAGAAGTTGCAAGTGTTTATGGACGGATAGACGGACAGACGGACAAACGCACCTTCTCAGAAGATCACCTGTTATATGTTTCACTTGAGCCAACAAAGAATGTTTGTTGTAATCATTTCACATTTGCAAGACGTGTGTAAATGTGAAAGGAAGGACATTTGCAAACAAGAAAAAGAGCAATCAGAGATTGCAGACCCTCGACAGGACTTGTTTTGTGTGGTGTTTGTGTAGTTTTGTGTGGTGTATTTTGTGTGGCGTTTGTGTACTGGTGTGTTACATAATTAATAAGACACATAATTAGAACTGCCACTTTATAAATGATGGCAGTAATGACTGGTTCAGCCATTTCAGAGAAGAAGATTTTTGAAGGTTTTAAAAAACAAACAAACAATATGGCTGCCGAATCACATGACCGATGATGTCATTCCAAAAAAAAATTTGTGGACCATTGTATCCCTACATGACCCTCAAAATTTTTCATACCGATTGGACGTAGCGTATTACTTATGCAATTATGATGTCATAATGCAGGCACCTATGATGTCATTTTAAAAAATCACACTTATTGCTCATGAGTACTTGCTACGTGTCAAGTTTCAATTTTTCCTTGGTGCAGTTTCAGTGATGGAGGTCCAAAGTTTTCTGTTTTTCCAACATGGCTGCCACACCACGTGACCTAAGGTGTCATAATTAATATTAAAACATTCTGCATGAGTAGTTACACCAATAGTGGAAATTTCGTCTCGATCTAACAAGCGGTTGCGGAGAAAAACACGAAAGTTCTGTGCGGACAAACAAACAAACAAGCAGTCATAGACTGGTACTTACGAAATCGTCAACTTGACCTCTGACCTTGTCTAATAAAAGCTGTCTCAAGAGAAGGTAGCGACGCAAACCAGAAGTTTCTACGATGATTCTGTACCAAACCATCAAAAATCGTAACGTCGACCAGAGCAAAAATCTCCATTTCTCCACGCAATTATTTTATATTATTTTATCAAAGTCACAAAACCGTAATATTCGGCCATCCACCAACAATCTTTACATAATCCGATGGCTCAGCGAGTCTTTACGGAATTATGTTTGACCTCACTGTGACCTTGACCTTTGACCGATTTTGACCAAAATCTAATCAGCGCAAGCCACCACCCTCCTGAATCACTTGGTGTAATTTGACATTGGTAGCTTCTTCCGTTCTCGAGTTATCATTTTTTGGATATTTGACCTCACTGTGACCTTGATCTTTGACCGATTTTGACCAAAATCTAATCAGCACTAGCCATCACGCTCTTGAATCACGTGGTGTAATTTGACATTGGTAGCTTCTTCCGTTCTCGAGTTATCGTGCCTACAAACAAACAAACAAACAAATAGAAATGGAAGGCATCAATATACTTACAAAATCTTTAGATTTCGTTTGTAACAAATGGAAGTCATCAATATACTTACGAAATCTTTAGATTTCGTAAGTAACAAACAAACAGAAACAGAAGTCATCAATATACTTACGAAATCTTTAGATTTCGTAAATAACAAACAAACAAACAAACAAACAGAAACGGAAGTCATCAATATACTTGCGAAATCTTTAGATTTCGTAAGTAATAATAAAAAATTACCCCCGTGTGGGGGTGACGGTCATCTCCATAATGTTTTTTTACTATCATAATCGATGAACCGTTGCCAGATATCTCCTAAAATGACAGACTAGATAGGTTTTGAAAATGGCGACTTTCACAACTTTCGTGACCTCGTGACCTTGACCCTGACCTCGAATCCGGGAAAAAATATGTCGTTGGGTATCACTCATCGACCTCTACCCACATACCAAATTTCATCAAGATCGGAAGTAAAAAGTTTTTCGTATCGGGAGGTGTTTTTGACCATCTTCCAGGTTACGTGGCGGCCAAACGGGACGGAAATTCAAAAATATGTCCAGTTAGATACAAGATAATATTTTTTACTGTCATAATCAATAAACAGTTGCCGAATATCTTGTAGAATGGCAGACTAGATAGGTTTTTAAAATGGCGATTTTTATAACTTACGTGACCTTGACCCTGACCTTGAACCCGGATAAAAGTTATATCGTTGTGCAACACTCATCGACCTCTACCCACATACTAAGTTTCATCAAGATCGGAAAGAAAAATTGTTGACGGACGGACGGACATTTGGTCTGGCTTTATTAGGTCATCTCGGTAGAGATAACCTAAAAAGCTAGAGCGGGAATTTGGAATTTATTCAAGGTGCTGGTGATAACACGTCCATTCTTCGCGAAGAACACCATGGAATATTTAATGTCAACCAGCAAATGCCCGCAGGCAGGGTGCCCAGTTTAACGTCCATTCGAAAGACAGCACACACATTGATTAATCACCCTGCGTGTGAAAAACTGGGATGACAGTTTATAGCTGGGCCAAGATTGGAACCCAGGCTAGACAGCCTCGAGGTGGGTATGCGTACCTGTCGGCCATCCTGCCACACCGTAAGACGACTTATACTGATTTACCACAGAAAACAAATACTTGTAATGTCAATAATTAAACAAATTAATTCTCATTTTAATATTACCGAAGAACTGGGTAGCGACCGAGGGCCTTAGGATCCAGCCTTTGCAGGTGGTTCCCAGTCACGTTGAGAAGGACGATGGAGGCATTGAGATTCATCGGCAGGTATTCGAAAGGTGGCCGGTTGTGGCCACATAGCGCCTTTCGGTTGACACCTGTTCTGTCTGTGATGAGCCAGCACTCGGCCCAGGCTGGTCGAGGTGTGAGTATGAGTGTGAGGAGAAGCACACTGATAGCAGGAAGTGAGTGAAAGAGTTTTGGAATGAGCATGGAAGAATTGAAGAACAACACGCGAAGAAGATAGAAAACCGATTTGAGTAATGCAAAGGAACAGTGAAGCATTTTTGGCAGTCGGGCTGTTTTGATTCCAAAGGCCGGAACCATCATCGGCTGAACCTGTAGTTTGGGGTAGCTGGTAATACTGTGGTTTGAAATACATAATTGTGACGACATTGTGTGTTTGAGATACATTACGCTCACGGCCTCAGGCAAAATGCTACACTCCAGGGCCAATTTCATTTGGCAGTAGTATGCTGTTATATAAAGATGCCATGGTAATTTTGTGTGTTTCGCAAGGCATGCTTTGTCACTTTCTTTGTTGAGATATCGATGGGAAGTTTAGAAGAAAAAAGACCAATCACAAAATTCAAAAGACTGATGCATTAGTGGTGACATTTGGAGTAATTATAGAGCTAGCAAAGGACAATTGAAATAACTCTCTCCTTTTCTCTCCCTGAGGATAAAAGGTGAGAGAATATACAAGTGAAACGATGTATGGTTAAATTTTGATTATGGATTGCTGTTTCAGTTTTGTCAAGGCCATGAATTTGGATTAGGAATTTGGAGTAGGTGGGATGAGAGCCAAATTAAATAAAGATGGGGTTACAAACATAGAGGCAAAATTAGAGGTTCAACAGATCATGACATTTGTAAATACAGAAAGATGTTGGAAAGAGGGATGTGGAGCGAAGATTCAGTGGGGAGTACAGATTCATAAAGAAGTAAGATGGAATAGAAAGAAGAAGAAGGAGAAGAAGAAGAGGAGATATCCAAAGAGAGTGATTGCAGGCCAGGATATGAGAGGGGGATTTGGGTGGTGCAAGACAGATAGATAGTAGAGTGGATCAGGCAGGCCAATGGAAAGCGAAAAAGAGGGGAGAGTGGAAGGGAAAGAAGCATGTGTGGGGAAAGGGGGAGAAAAACACAAGAACATACATAGTCAGATTATGTTGCAGCAATTCTTCATGGAATTACAAATCACTCTTCCAACACAAGTCCTGATAAATCAACGGCAATGTTATGGCCATCCCTAATCTGCCCGAATGCCTATCACTGATTGAACTTAAGGTTCCTGTTTAACATGCCACTCATAGAACCAAACTCATGATTCCATTAGCAAGTGATGAATCACCTAGTGGTGAGGAATTTCGATGAGTGGAGCTGTGAGAGTGCATTTCTGGCTGCTGGAAATTTTAGTGACTCAAGTTGAATAATACTTTGTGGTGTAATTGTTAAGAGTGTCCGATATGAGTCTGGGAGGTTGGCGGTTTGAACCCGATCCTAGCTGAATCATACCAAAGATTTTTTTTTAATGGTACATGTTGCTTTCTTGCTGATGGTCATCATTTTAAAAAGATAAGAGCGCAGACAAATGACCTTAGCTTGGACAACCATTTTGCAGTCTTGATGGGTCTAATGACCACCTTCTGCGTTGAAGTTACTTAGAGGGGAATATATTATTCAGGTCAATTGAACAAAACGGTGTGAGAAGCCTGACACTCTCATTCCATGCAAATCATTACTTTGGTCAGATTCAGCACTGAGATCTGGACCTGACCTTTGTAATTTGGTGGAATAAAGCTTTTGATTTCACCGATTCAAAAAATACATGCAGTTTTTGTAATTCACTGGAAAACTCGTTCTGCTCTTGAACATGTTGCAGATATTAAAATAGAGGGCTTCTCGCAAGGCCCAAACATGTTCTCCATGTCTCGAAACACGTCGTTCGTCTCCTAGACATTTAGGCCATAAATTCTGCAGCATTTTCTTTCAATTCCAAACGGATTTTCGTTTCACCAAATCTATATGGTTTGTGCAGAGGATCCGAGGTTCATTAAACTGCGTGCCATGTCGAGAAACAATGAACCGGAAGGGTCTTTCTTCTTCCAGCCATCCAAGCATTTTATGAAGAGTCTCAGAGGGCCGTGATCTATATGCATCAGGTAGCTTATAACCTTAGTTTTAATTCACACAGACACCAAATTCATAATGCAGTCTGGCCCAGGAAACATTCTCCCAACTTTTAATCAACATGGAAGATGTCCCCATTAACTTACTTTCCATTTCATCACCCATTTCTTAAAACCACACCCTGTTTGCCTTTGACCGTCTTCTTCTTCTTCTTCTTCACAAAGCTTACATGTTTTTTGTATGCATTTAGTTGCCAAAGTAGCCATCTGGGATGGCTGCAAAGCAATGCGGCTTTGTAAAATTCTAATGTACAATTGTAAGCTTGTAACAATGACAAAGGCAATTTCAATGTCGAAAGGACATGGCTTCTGTTGTACAACAACAAATTGCTTATTTTGCAGATCTGCGTATGGTCTATCACATCTGCTGCTTTATTGTAGTGTGTCCCAGCATGCATTACAGAAAGGGAGCAGCAGAAGAGAGCGAATGAGGACATAAGTGAAGCGGCACCATGATTCAATTTGAGTGTTTGCATTGAGAGTGCTCTCACAACACTCACACTGAATTTGTTTGAGCACAAAGCTCATAACTCTCCCAATGAGATTTCAGTCTTTATATGGCAAGAGTGATGTAGTCTGATGTGCTTGCCCTTTTGATACCTTGCAGGTTGGTGCTTACTTGTTGCAACCACCCAATGAGAGCTGTTTAAACGTAGTGGATACAAAGGGTATGCTTTTGTATGCAGAGATGGAGGCTCAGTGAAGAGCTGGAAACCAAACATAATTTAGCCGAGAAGAAGATATGGATAAAGGAGAATGGATAAAGAAAGATTACCAACAAGACAAACCAACGTGACCAACTCTCATGAAAAAAAAGACACTCAGGCAGGAGTCAAGTGGGGCACTGTAGGCCCCTCTGTGGTGCCACTTGTGGGTGTAAGGGTGCAGAACTACCTGAAGGAAAAGGTTTTAAGCATTTAAAGCATTATCTTTAATGGGAAAACCACATTTCAAAGTTGCCATCCAAAACCAGCCTCTGACTGGGCATCCTCTGCTGTTCAAAGTCCTTCCTTGGCACACCTAAACATCGATCTACTGTCAAGTCCTTCATCCACAGCATGATATAGTACTGCTCTTTCCTCTGGGCTGGCTCCACTGCTTCACACCTTGTTCAGCTTGACGCTGTGGAAACCAAGGCCTACAAGATCATTAGAATCTCCCAGGCTGAACCTGAGTCCATGGGTCTATCAATATACCATCACACACAGGTCGGTGGTATCCCTATCTTTTACCGCCTCCTTTCTGGTCTCGCACTCTCTGCTCTTTCTGTGATTTGTCTCCCACAGGTTTCTGCATGGCCCACAAGGTCCACCATCAACCTCCTTCTGTTTAAACTACCTAAATCCAGGATCATTGATCACCTCGACTCATTTGTTCCTCTTTTCTCCCGACAGTGGAACCAACTTCCACATTCTATTCAATCTCATTCTTCCCTCCAGTTTTTCCAAGACAGTTGTTCACCATCTCAGATCATCCCCAATCCCAAACCATGATCTTTTCTACCCTCGTTAACCCTCTGCCCCACACCATCCCGATCCCTCCGCCTTCCAAATTTGCAGTTTTCCTTCCTGAGAGTTTCCTTCTGTATCCATCTTGTCCAACCTATGTATCCTCTCTTGCCCCTCACTCCTCCTCACACCCATTGTTTGTCCAAGTCTGCCTCTGTCTTAGCCTTCGACTCTGCTGTTGGTGTTTCCCCCCTCTCTCAGCTGTTCTTTTTGTCCTGTTACGTCCTGATCCATTCAGTGTATCAATTCAAGTTCTTCCATGAGCCTCTACGAAGTATACCAAAAAAAACGAGAAAAAGCAATTTGGTTGCTTTTTTCTCATAATGTGGTTTTAGTATTTAAAGAAGTAATGTGGTTTAAGTATTTAAATTAGCAATGTGGTTTTAAGTATTAAAATAAGCTATGACATTTTAAGTATTTAAATAAGCTATGAGGTTTTAAGTATTTAAATAAGCAATGAGGTTTTAAGTATTTAAATAAGCTATGAGGTTTCAAGTATTTAAATAAGCTATGACGTTTTAAGTATTTAAATAAGCTATGAGGTTTTAAGTATTTAAATAAGCAATGTGATTTTAAGTATTTAAGTAAGCTATGAGGTTTTAAGTATTTAAATAAACTATGAGGTTTTAACTATTTAAATAAGCTATGAGGTTTGAAGTATTTAAATAAGCTATGAGGTTTTAAGTATTTAAATAAGCTCTGACATTTTAAGTATTTAAATAAGCTATGAAGTTTTAAGTATTTAAATAAGCTATGAGGTTTTAAGTATTTAAATAAGCTATGAGGTTTGAAGTATTTAAATAAGCTATGAGGTTTTAAGTATTTAAATAAGCTATGACATTTTAAGTATTTAAATAAGCTATGAAGTTTTAAGTATTTAAATAAGCTATGAGGTTTTAAGTATTTAAATAAGCTATGAGGTTTTAAGTATTTAAATAAGCTATGAGGTTTTAAGTATTTAAATAATCAATGTGATTTTAAGTATTTAAATAAGCTATGAAGTTTTAAGTATTTAAATGAGCTATGAGGTTTTAAGTTGTTAAATGCATGAATTTACAAGTATTTAAATAAACTATATTTAAAGTATTTAAACAGCTTTGAGGTTTACAGTATTTAAATGAGCTATGAGGTTTTAAATTGTTAAACGCATGCATTTACAAGTACTCAAATAAACTATATTTAAAGTATTTAAACAAGCTTTGAGGTTTACAGTATTTCAACAAGCTCTGATATTTAAGGTATTTAAACAAGCGATGAACTTTTAGTTGTTTTTTTTTTTAAGCTATCAGTTTTTAAGTATTTAAACAACCTTCAAGGCTTTGTAAATTTAAACAAGAAAAAGAGCAATCAGAGATTGCAGACCCTTGCCAGGACTTGTTTTGTGTTGTGTTTGTGTAGCGGTGTGTTCTGTAATCTTCTTCTTCTTGTGTATGGAAGCTTAGCTGCCGGGGTAGCCATCATTTCTTGGAAGTGCGACTATGTTGCTGATGCAGTACCCCTCTACCAGTACACACTGGTACTCATTTCGCTGACCTCTGAGGGATGACAGGCTGAGTCAACCCCCTGGCATATTAATTCAGTAGCCAACGGGGCTTGAATTCAGGACCGTAGGATCCCAAGCCACCACCCTAACTACTGAGCCAACACCAGGCTACTGTTCTGTGATTAATAATAAACATAACAAGAACTGCCACTTTATAACTGTTGGCATTGATGACCAGGAACCAAGACATGAAGACATTTGAATGGACACTTGACCCTGACCAATGACGTTTATTATTATTCAATTGAATTCAGAATGGGATTAAAATTAATTCAATTCAAATCAACTGGAAGATCAAATACCGTAGGTACATTACTGTATTGGAGTCATCAGAAGGAACCTCAACAAGCAAAAAGCAAAGATGGAGTCCTCAGGAGGAACTTGGATAGGATTTGGGTTTTAGCTGCTACTCCTCTACCCTCAAACCCATCCAGGTGCAGCCAAGTGAGCTTTATGTACACAAAAAAAAAATAGTAATAAAAGAACCCAGGTAAAAAATAAATAAATAATTCTGGCTGCCAGACCATGTGTCTGATCACGTTGAAGTTTAAAACATATATTCCCTATCACTACTAGACCATAATTGTGAAGTTTCTTCACATCAATCAATGAAGCAGTTCAAGAGAAATAATATTTTTAACAGAGTTTCGCTCAATCCAATATGGATGCCAGACCATGTCACCAATCAATTATTCATGAATACCCTGGCATCCCCAAGGCTTGGGGAACATTTGTGTGAAGTATCCCCTCAATCTGTCCAGTCGTTCTGTCCAAGAAGATGTTTATAGGTTTTAGGGTAAATCCAATATGGCTGCCAAACCATGTGACCTATGATGTCATATGTGTGAACCTTTTGTTCCTCATGGATAGGCGGTCATAAATGTAAAAAATTCACCTGGATCTGTTCAGCCGTTTCAGAGAAGATTTTTGAAGGTTTAAAAAAACAAACAAAAAAACAATATGGCTGCCGAATCACATGATCAGTTTCAGAGATACAGAGGTCCAAAGTTTTTCCTTTTTTCCAACATAGCTGCCACACCATGTGACGTACAACATCATAATTATCATTAAAACATTCCACATGAAAAGTCGCTCTGATGGTGAAAATTTTGTCTCAATATAACAAGCAGTTGCAGAGAAAAACACTCATGTTCTGTGCAGACAAACAGACAAACAGAAAAACAGACCCAAATGCAATGCCCTCTCCTCTGGCGAGGGTAATAAGGTATGAAGTTCAAATATTTACCCTCGTCAGAGGAGAGGGTATTGCATTTGGGTCTGTTTGTTTGTCTGTTTGTGAGCTGCGCATGAGAATGTGTGTTTGAGAATGGGGGCTCGAATCTAGGAGTCAGAAATTAAGTGTTTGGCAATAAGGTTCAAATACGGAGTTGGAAAATGAAAGTTTTGGAATTAGGTTTCAAGGATAATGAAGGTTTGAAGGAAAATAAAGGTTGAGGAATGAGGAAGAGTACAATGGGGAAGGTTGTACCTACAATCATTGATCCCATAATGGTGGCTTGTACAGATGCCGCATTGTCTCCTCGAGCCAACCTATGTAACAACTCGATATTTTCACCTACCATCATAACCTTTCCCTGCCTGTTGGTACAACTAACATTGTCCATCGTTTACATTTGGCTTCATTAAAAAGGGTGCACAAGAAACACCACAAGGCTTGTAATGGGAGGTAATCATTCAGTACGGGACACAAACGATGACTTATCTCAGCTCAAAAAACACGATTGTTCAAAATGAAATCCCATGATAACGGAATGGGAATGCAATGGGTTGCCCGCTATTGGTAGAAACCCGCGATATCGGAGAGTTTGTAGTGTTTAAATAAGCTACAAGGTTTTTATTGTTTAAATAAGCTATGTGGTTTAAAGTATTGAAATACGCTATGAAGTTTTAAGTATCCAAATTAACTATGAGGAGTAAAGTATTTAAATAAGTGAAGAGGCTGTAAGTATTGAAATAACCGATGGGGTTTTAAGTATTGAAGTAAGCAATGAGGTTGTAAGTATTTAAATAAGCCCTGAGGTTTAAAGTATGCGTTGAAGTGAACTTTGAGGTTTTAAGTACTATGATAAGCTCTGATTTTTAAAGTAGTTAAATATGCCCAGGAAGGCTTTTCGAGCATGTTAATGTCGCATTGTGTACGTTCAGACCAGTTGCGTCATGGTAATTGGCATCATGATCGAAATAAACTAAAATATTGAGAATACCTGACAAAAGACATCCCCGGAAGGTATAAAATGGGAGAATCCCACAAAATACTGGAAGGCAGGTCACAGCGTATCGTACATCACAATTGAACCAGAAGAGGATAGGTGGAGAAGAGGCAAACAGAGAGTCGAGAGAGTAGGACGGAAAACGTTACAGTTGGACAGAGGGCAAAGGTTAGCGAGGACAGAAAGATCGTGGGTTAACAACACGAGATGGCTGTGGGTTGTTGTCTTTGAAGATTGTAGGAGAAGGAAGAGCAAGACCAAATGCACTCGGGGAGATTATCATTCTACAAATGGGGGACAAATTGGGATTTGGGGGGAGGGGAGGGAAAGAATAATGGCTAAGGTGTTTGATACTCCATACAGATATCCTACCATTCTTAGCTCTTTCATTTGCTTCTTTCCTCCATAAGGAGGAGGAGGAAGAGATTGGGACCATACTCTGTGCAAAGCATTGGTGCTGCTTAAGCAGTCTCCTTGGCTATTGGGCACAATCCTGGATGGGTCACCACTGCCACACAGTATACCAGCATGCTGGCACTCGTTTTGCCGACCTCGGAAGGATGACAGGCCGAGTTAACCCCACCTGGTATTAATTCAACAGCTGAGCGGGATTTGAAATCAGGACCCTCGGATCCAAAGCCCGCCGCCCTAACCATTAAACCAACACCAGGCATCTTTCATTTGCTTCTCCTCTTCCATAAACGACCCTGAAAAGTCTTCCAAAAGCAATGTCATTTGATGGGGGGTTTCTTAGTGCATTGCTTGATTTATAAAAGTTCGTTTTCCAGCACCATTGCTAATAACCCAAAAATAAAGCCAAGAGAATGATGCATGATTGGATAGTAAACAAGCAAAAAAAAGCCAATGTTAACAACCATCGCCGAGTTTTTGTGGTCAGCATGATCATCGGCATCAAAACGCATTTGGTATTTTTCTGCCGACTCAGTGCTACATGCTTGTGGATCATCTTGTTTCTCTGTTATGTAACGAGCTGAGATCTATTTATATAGCGCTGCATAAATAAGGTCTGAGAAAGAGCATAACATAAATTACATCAAGGAAATTTGATTACTCTTCACTTTCTAGAAGCAATAATGAAGATGTACAGGATGAGATTTTTTTTTTTTTTAACTGTCACTTCACAATAAATCTTTTGTTTTGATTTTATTTATTTTTTGCAAAGTTTGCTCTTTTGTTGACCTGGGAGATTTAAATGTATAGTCTAAAAGGATCATGCGGCTGCTCGTAAATGCTCCTTCCCCTCTGCTCCCACCTATTGTTTGTCTGTGTGTTTTACCGCCCAAAAAGTGATGACTCCATCTACATCTCTCTCTTAGACAACACGGACCAACTTTTAACCACTCAGCCCAACTCTCTCTTCCTCATATGTGGTGATTTCAATTGTCACCATGTTAATTGCCTAGGTGTTGGTACCTCACTCACCAGCCATGGCACTTCTGCAAAAGCCTTCTGTGACTTGATGGGACTGACTCAATCTGTAAACTTCCTAACCTGGATTTCTAACAGTGGCAAATATTCCCTTCTGAACTTGGTGATGACAAATCTCTCTGCTAATGTCTCTTGCTTTTCCTCTGCTCCAATGAGTTTATCTGATCACATGCCTGTGAGAGTCAATATCTCACTGACTATTCTCAGAGAGCCACCCCATTACCCGTAAGTCTGGTAGTTCACTCAGGCAGATTGCCAGGGACTGCAAGCATCCCTTACACTTCAGGACTGGCCTCCTATAGCTACTGCCCCAGATATTAACTCGGCCTGGGAATTCTTCCACAAAAGCCTGCTTTCTCTTATGCACAGATCCATCCCATCTCATCTTCAGTTCTTCCCACCCATGGTACACTGAATCCTGTGGTGAGGCAATTGCTCTGAAACAATATGCTTTCTCTTCCTGGAAAGCAAACCTGATCAAAGGCAATCTCAGATCATT
>NC_140974.1:42780900-42840900 GCF_056783735.1 Eptatretus burgeri
ATCTTGGAAAGTGAGAGAATGCCGGAGAAGTGGAGATCAAGTGTACTGGTTCCGATTTTAAAGAACAAGGGTGATGTGCAGAGCTGTGGAAATTACAGAGGGATAAAGTTGTTAAGCCACACCATGAAGTTGTGGGAAAGAGTAGTGGAAGCCAGGTTGAGAGGAGAGGTGACGATTTGTGAGCAGCAATATGGGTTTATGCCAGGAAAGAGCACCACTGATGCGATGTTTGCTTTGAGAATGTTGATGGAGAAGTATAGGGAAGGCCAGAAGGAGTTACATTGTGTGTTTGTGGATTTAGAGAAAGCTTATGATAGGGTGCCAAGAGAGGAGTTGTGGTATTGTATGAGGAAGTCGGGAGTGGTGGAGAAGTATGTGAGGATCGTGCAGGATATGTATGAGGACAGTGTGACAGCGGTGAGGTGTGCGGTAGGAATGACGGACCGGTTTAAGGTTAAAGTGGGATTGCACCAAGGATCAACGCTGAGCCCTTTCGTGTTTGCAATGGTGATGGACAGGTTGACGGACGAGATCATGGACTATGATGTTCGCGGATGACATCATGATCTGTAGAGAGAGTAGGGAGCAGGCTGAGGTGAGCCTCGAGAGGTGGAGGCACGCACTGGAGAAAAGGGGAATGATAGTCAGTTGGAGTAAGACAGAGCACATGTGCATAAATGAGAGGGAGGGTGGTGGTATAGTGCGGTTGCAAGGAGTTGAGGTGGGGAAGGTGGATGGGTTTAAATACTTGGGATCAACTGTCCAAAGTAACGGAGAGTGTGGTAGAGAAGTGAAAAAGAGAGTGCAGGCAGGATGGAGTGGGTGGAGAAGAGTTGCAGGAGTGATTTGTGACAGAAGGGTAGCTGCAAGAGTGAAGGGGAAAGTATATAAGACGGTAGTGAGACCAGCTATGTTGTATGGTTTGGAGGTGGTGGCGCCAACAGAAAGACAGGAAGCGGAGCTGGAGGTGGCAGAGTTAAAGATGCTGCGATTCTCGTTGGGAGTGACGAGGATGGACAGGAGAAGGAATGAGTATATTAGAAGGACAGCGCAGGTAGGACGGTTTGGAGACAGAGTGAGAGAGGCGAGATTGAGATGGTTTGGACATGTGCACAGGAGGGAAGCGGAGTATATCGGAGAACGATGCTGAGGATGGAGCCTCCAGGCAGGAGGAGAGGAGGAAGGCCAAAGCAGAGGTTCATGGATGCGGTGAGGGCGGACATGTGGACGGTTGGAGTGTCAATGGAAGATGTGGAGGATAGAGCGAAATGGAGACGGTTGATCCACTGTGGCGACCCCTCACGGGAGCAGCCGAAAGTAGAAGACGTGTATATATATATATATATATATATATATATATATATATATATATATATATATATATATATATATATATATACATAAATATAAAAATATAAATATACATATATATATATATATATATATATATAGTTGCGGATTCCCGCCCGCCGGCGTGCTGGCGGCCACGTAACTCGAATCGCGGCACGTCGCCCACCGGACGGACAATCCAGTCGTGACCCTCTCGGACTAACGCCGGGGAACCAGTCACGGGTGGACCTTTCGGTCTCACCGCGATCGAGCCAATCAGCCCCCGCGTGGGATAGGGTTGCTCGCCAAATTCGGGAACTACCTAAGTACCCACGCGGAGGGTAGGACCGGGCGATCGCACCTCGCCGCAGGTCGACTTCGGACACGGGCCACTGAAGCGACCCGTTCCGTACTATCAGAATAACCGAGCGGTGTTATCGTCGACCTCGGCCGGTTCGATTAATTATCGGGCGTATTCAGCCCACTACCAACCCTTTACGTGAAGCAAGATGGGGATTCAATGGAGGAAAAGACGAAGCGAGCGGGGAAACAGTTCAACAATAAAGCACATTTATTCGCGGCACACGGGAAGCACACAAATACAATTCCACCAAATGCACACAAAAAAAAGAAAACACAATTCCATTTACACAAAAAGCAAATATAAAAGCGAAAACAATGCAGAGCTAATACCGACTACCGAGCACACGGCAACACTTATACAATTCTACTTCACAGACGGCGCCGACAACACATACCCAAAACCAAGGAAAAGAAATACCCTCAAGAATGAGGCGGGCCTGAGGCCGAGACCAGGTCGCGCCTACCCGTCTGGTGATGAGACGCGGAGCGGCGATGGCGCCGCACTCCGCGGGCCTCGCGGACAGTTCCTGGCAGGGGGTGGGAAAAAGGGGCCCCCTTGGTCGCACTATCTCAGCGCGGGGGGAAACAGGAGGGGGTTGCTGATGCTCGGGGTATAGAGGATCTTTATTATCCCTGGTGTGCGTCTCCACCTCGGCCAGGTCGCGCTGCCGGCCTCCCTCGGGCGTGCAGCTCCTGGCACCGACGCGAGCACCCCCTCCCTCGTCCGACTCTCTTCAGCTTCTCCAGCCACTGCAGGCTTCGGGCTCCAGACTTCCACACTCGTCCCCTCCGTTCCGACTCCTTCTCGTTCTCGTTCTCGTTTTCGTTCTCCTTCTCGTTCTCCTTCTCGTTCTCCTTCTGACTGACGAACACCGTCCTTTTATCCCCCCGTAACTTCGCCTTTGACCCCCTCCCTTTGACCTTTCACCTCGCTCCCCATTGGCCCGAGAAAAAGTGGGCGTGAAGGCTTTTTGATCCACAAATTTGCATATATCGATCGCCCTGGGGGCAGGGCCAATTCGCCCCTCGCTCACCGATTGGACGGCAAAAAGTGGGCGTGTGTCGTTTTGATCCGTTTTTGAAGCACAAAATCCGTGATTTTGTACACGCTGTTCGACGCGCGTTCTGCATGAGTCCAACACCGGTACCCACAGCGGGGCAAGAACGGTGGCGATGCTACGGTTGCGAGGTGTGACGGGAAGGTCGTGGCGGTTGTGGTGAAGCGGCGTTGTGGTTGGTGGTTGATGTTGTGGTTGTGATCATGGCGGTTGGTCCAAAATAAAGATAGTAAAAGAAAAACGGCTATCCTGAAGAGTCGCAGCACGTATAAATGACATGTATTCCCACTAGACAACGGGTTTGGGCCTAACTACACATGCACTTACCGAGATACCTCACCTAAGGGACCTGAATGGTGGTTTGCGAATTTGGTGACCACAACACTACCCCCTTCCCTTTTTACAGACTCGTCCCGAGTCGTCAAATTTTCGTGTGCCATCATGTGTAGTTTTCCCCTAGTACATTTTACCTACGGATTCCTGAGTGCGACATTCATGGTATTCGTGTCCCCAAAATAAATAACCTGAGGGCTGCGTAACTATCTAAACAAACTCACTTACACGGACGACTTAAATAAAATTGCCGGCGCTAAGACATACATGCCGGGGGCGCACTCATATGTACAGTACATCTTAACCTTAACTTACAAATTTTACACTAAACCATGGCCCAGGATCAATGAACTCTGCAAAAGAAAAGCAGTTAGCAGGGAGCCAGGCTGCCCACATGCAGTCTCTGGCTCAAAACAATGCAGGTGACAGGGAACGTGGCTGGCTGCTCACACGCAGTCCAAGGCCTTCCCTTTTGAACTGAACTCAGTGAACCACAACGGTGCTTGGGCTGCACAACGCAGTCTCCGTGCCAGCTCAAGTGGCACACGCAATGAGCACAACGAATGGATGCATGAACGGTTTGAACTGAATGCAGTGAACCACAACGGTGCATGGGCTGCACAAACGCAGTCTCCGTGCCAGCTCAAGTGGCACACGCAATGAGCACAACGAATGGATGCATGGACACAAACACGGTGCACGGGCTGCCACTGCAGGCCCGTGTTGTAGCTGCCAACAGGGCAGTTCTCGCAGCTTGCAAACTGTTGCCTTGATCCTGGCGCACATGGAAATGAACAGGGGGGGCAAAGCAAAAATTGAACGGGGCTGGTGAACGTGGGCAGTGGGCATGGCATGGCAAAGGTGGCAGGCAAACACAGCCCGCAGAAGAAGGCCGCTGCAGGCAAACACAGCCCGCAGAAGAACTGGCCGGCACAGGCCTCGAAGAAAAACAGCCAGCAGATGAACTGGCCGGCACAGGCCTTGCAGCACACAGCTGCCGATGAAGTTGGCCGGCCTCCGCCTTGAAGTAAAACACGGCCAGCCGATGAAGTGGCCAGCCTTTGCCGTTCAGTGGAGGTTGGTGGAGGGAGTGCGGTGGTGCTGGCCACTCGGAAGGCGGGCTCGGACCTACCTACCTGTCTCCCTCCCACCTATCGCCTTTGCCTGTCACTGTCCATACCCACTCCCTTAATTTGTCAAACCCCAATTTAGCCCCAACTTATTTTTTTGTTGTTTTTATTTTTACTTCCCCACTATAAATCGTCCCCTAACCCCCTTTATCGTCCTTGTTCGGCTAACCTATCCTGTCACCTAGCCTACTCCCAACCCCTACGTTCCCTTCCCGGAGGGGAATAAGGGAGAGCTAACGTCCTGTGCTGAGGCCCAACGAAGCCTCAGAATGGCCTCCCCAGAGTTCGGCGATCTTAACACCAAGTGGGTCCAGCGGCCCACAACGACAGCGAGGGGATGGATGGTGCGGAGGGGTACATCTCCTAATCTACCCTAACCATTTAACTGTTAAACTACCCCGGGGCTTTCAACAAGCGCCTCTCGCTTAAACTATTGGTTCTAACAACCCAGATTCCCGTCGCCTGTGTTGGTGTCCTTACAATTTCGGGCCTCGCCCCCCAATTTTCTCTCCGTGCCCTCACACGGTCTCCTGGCTGGGACACGTGGCTCACTTTGGCAGGCACGACCCTCTGCCGAATCTCCCGCTATGGCACCCCCGGGCACTACACTGCCTCCGAGCCTACCAGCTCCCTAACACCGGGGAGTGCCCCCCATGGCACCTCCCCTGAAACGCACACGTGGCAGGCCGGCCTCCCGGGCCCCTTTCCGAGGGTCACCCGTGCCCACAACTGCCCACGCGCTAATGGCGCCCCGGGCCCCCGCACCAAGCAGGCGCACCCGTGCCCACTACTCTATCCCGGCCCCCCATGGGCCCATGGCCTACCGCGGCCGACTAGCCTGGTGCCCGGGGTACCCTCTCAGCGATACTCACCTTTCGCAGCCACGCTCCCAAGCCCGTCAACAGGGCTCCTGCACCCCTCCAAATGGGTCTCGAGCCTACTTTCCCACCAACAACAAAACGACCTCCATTTTTCAATTTGACTAACCCAGCTAACTCACTTTACTCTGACCCCGGGGTCCCTTGGGCGGAGTCCTCCTCCCCAATCACTCATCGCACCATGAATTCCCCATTCACTCCACTCACACAGACCCGCTGGCCTCACTCACTCAACAAATACTCACCTCACAACTCACCAACTCTTCAACACACACACCACTGAACTCTGCCATCCTTCTAACTACCTCCCCTAACTAACTCGTGCTCCCACGTCGTCCCTTAAACTATAGCACGTTCCTTTTAACACTACGTAGCTAAACTACGTCCCCTCTACACACTCACTGTCAGTCACTGTCTCCGAAATAAATCATTTTATTTCACAACCTAAAGCTCACTAAATCCCTCTACCTAATCCATTCCACGGACTCCATGAGGACTCACCCCTGCCCCATGAAGTCGGTCTAACTAAGCTAACCCTTCCCCCTAACTAGTTTCCATCCTGTGCCCAGGATAAGGGGGTCTTTCACCCCTTGCCCAGGAATCCTGTACACCCGAAAGTGAGGCTTGCTTTTTTTTTTTTTCCATGCGCAGCACCTGCGTGGCAACTCAGAGCTCGCGCACTTTGCACCTGCCCGTGACGTCATGCAGCTGCACGTGTTCCTCGTCCCTCCTTGGACGGTACCATCCGGCAGAGATACCCCTCCTGCCGGATTCCAACCACACGTGCAGCCATGGCGTCACCGTGCGCATAAAAAAAAACAAGCCCCACGTCTCGAGGGGTTCCCCACGCGAACACATGTGCTTTGCCCGTTGGAGCTTAACACACGATCGCGTGGAGAACCCGTCCGGTCCAAATCCATTTACCTGCCTAAACTTTGTCCGTCCGCGGGATCGGCAAATCCACCGCGTGCGTTTCCGGACCGGGACTTCACTCTCGCAAGCGAGCACGTGGCGGTCTCGTGCGTTGCACAGCACGAACCGCGTGCTCACTGCTGGGTGAACCCGGCACGGTCTCCGAAATAGCTACAGCCGCTACTCGGCTTTCTTTCTTTACATGTCGCCGTCGTCGCCATTCCACACACGCATACCTGCGTGTTACGACGCACACAGTCCACACCATTAAACTCACACCGGGAGACGCGGCTGCGTGCTCCCGCATGCCAACCGACATCTCCCTCACATACCGCTCTCTCACACACACGGTCTCCCTTGCATAACCCATACCACTCACACGTGGTGCTCCATTCACTCGCGGCTCCTCATCCACACACCATGCCTCACTCACACACGCGGGGGCACTCAACCGCGGTGCCTCATCCACACACCGTCCCTCACTCACACACGCGGGGGCACTCAACCGCGGTGCCTCATCCACACTGGCCGTTTCATCCACACACACGGCCTCACTCACACACGGTGCCTCACCCACACACGCGGGGGCACTCACCCGCGGTGCCTCATCCACACACGCGGGGGCACTCACCCGCGGTGCCTCACCCACACTCCGTGCCTCATCCACACACGGCGTGCTGGGAAGCACGTACTCCGGCACCATCGCCACCACACCACTCACACACGGGATCGCTTCCACACACGGGGACGCACTCACACCTTGCACCACACACACAGGGACAACCACACTGGGGATTCGTGTCCCCACAAGGGTCTCCGGGGCCTCTATACCCCCCAAGCTCTCCGTGCACCCGTCCACAGCACCCGTCCTCTCAACCTCGCAAAGCACGACCGAACTCACCTGGTCGTGACTCGCCTCAAGGGGGCATACTCCCTCCCCTCGTTCCTGGAGGCCATCCAGGTGCTCGCACTGGGTCCCCACACGCTCCGCGAGCTCACCCCCATTGTCCTCCACTACCTCTGTGTGTGTGTGTGCGTCACTTACCCCGTCTTCCTCGTGTAGTCTCTCCTCTATGGTTCCCTTCCCGGCTACCGTCACTGCCAACTCTTCACCCTTTACCTCCCTTGTCTCCACTATTATTATTTCCTTTGTCACGGCTTTCATGCCCGCCTGCAGGCTTCGGCCCATGTTCTGCGTCTCACCCCGGAACTTTTTCATTTCTTCCTTCATGTGCTGTGTATTCGCATCCATCGTCGTTTTCACTTCATTTGTATTTGTATCCATCTTTTCGTTCATGCCTTTCATTTCGTTTTTCATATTCGCTTCCATCTTTGTTTTTACTTCGTCCATTTGCTTGTTCATGTTCGCAATCATCTTCGCTGTCGTTTCCGCATACATTTTTGCCAGCATGGTGTATAGCTGGGTCATGTCGGGTGCGCTTGGGTGAGCCGTTTCGGCAGGGGTCGGGGAGGGGTTTTGGTGGAGAGAGGGGGGGGAGGTGTCATACACCGCGGCCGCTGCCGCACCCACCTCAGGTTCTGGGTTCAGTTGGGCGAGTCCGTGTTCCTGCACAATCAACATTTCCTGCTCGGGGATTCCATCCTGGACCATGGATTCTACATTACTACACATATACATTTCTAATACCCCCGGCTCCCGCTCGCCTTGAGGTGCCATCTTGCTTCTCGTGAAGGGTTAATTTGCTCGCTCGTAATTTGGAGGGAATCGGGGGTCGCTTCTCTCACCCCTGGACCGATTCCCGTGAATTTAGCCGGAGACAGGAGAGCCCGTTTTCCTGTTCTCCGATACCAGTGCCGCGAGGAGGGCGATGAATTTGTATCGCACGACCTGACACCAGTGTTGCGGTTTTCGCGCCCGCCGGCGTGCTGACGGCCACGTAACTCGAATCGCGGCACGTCGCCCACCGGACGGACAATCCAGTCGTGACCCTCTCGGACTAACGCCGGGAACCAGTCACGGGTGGACCTTTCGGTCTCACCGCGATCGAGCCAATCAGCCCCGCGTGGGATAGGGTTGCTCGCCAAATTCGAACTACCTAAGTACCCACGCGGAGGGTAGACCGGGCGATCGCACCTCGCCGCAGGTCGACTTCGGACACGGGCCACTGAAGCGACCCGTTCCGTACTATCAGAATAACCGAGCGGTGTTATCGTCGACCTCGACGGTTCGATTAATTATCGGGCGTATTCAGCCCACTACCAACCCTTTACGTGAAGCAAGATGGGGATTCAATGGAGGAAAAGACGAAGCGAAGCGGGAAACAGTTCAACAATAAAGCACATTTATTCGCGGCACACGGGAAGCACACAAATACAATTCCACCAAATGCACACAAAAAAAAGAAAACACAATTCCATTTACACAAAAAGCAAATATAAAAGCGAAAACAATGCAGAGCTAATACCGACTACCGAGCACACGGCAACACTTATACAATTCTACTTCACAGACGGCGCCGACAACACATACCCAAAACCAAGGAAAAGAAATACCCTCAAGAATGAGGCGGGCCTGAGGCCGAGACCGGGTCGCGCCTACCCGTCTGGTGATGAGACGCGGAGCGGCGATGGCGCCGCACTCCGCGGGCCTCGCGGACAGTTCCTGGCAGGGGGTGGGAAAAAGGGGCCCCCTTGGTCGCACTATCTCAGCGCGGGGGGAAACAGGAGGGGGTTGCTGATGCTCGGGGTATAGAGGATCTTTATTATCCCTGGTGTGCGTCTCCACCTCGGCCAGGTCGCGCTGCCGGCCTCCCTCGGGCGTGCAGCTCCTGGCACCGACGCGAGCACCCCCTCCCTCGTCCGACTCTCTTCAGCTTCTCCAGCCACTGCAGGCTTCGGGCTCCAGACTTCCACACTCGTCCCCTCCGTTCCGACTCGTTCTCGTTCTCGTTCTCGTTCTCGTTCTCGTTCTCGTTCTCGTTCTCGTTCTCGTTCTCGTTCTCGTTCTCGTTCTCGTTCTCGTTCTCGTTCTCGTTCTCGTTCTCGTTCTCGTTCTCGTTCTCGTTCTGACTGACGAACACCGTCCTTTTATCCCCCCGTAACTTCGCCTTTGACCCCCTCCCTTTGACCTTTCACCTCGCTCCCCATTGGCCCGAGAAAAAGTGGGCGTGAAGGCTTTTTGATCCACAAATTTGCATATATCGATCGCCCTGGGGGCAGGGCCAATTCGCCCCTCGCTCACCGATTGGACGGCAAAAAGTGGGCGTGTGTCGTTTTGATCCGTTTTTGAAGCACAAAATCCGTGATTTTGTACACGCTGTTCGACGCGCGTTCTGCATGAGTCCAACACCGGTACCCACAGCGGGGCAAGAACGGTGGCGATGCTACGGTTGCGAGGTGTGACGGGAAGGTCGTGGCGGTTGTGGTGAAGCGGCGTTGTGGTTGGTGGTTGATGTTGTGGTTGTGATCATGGCGGTTGGTCCAAAATAAAGATAGTAAAAGAAAAACGGCTATCCTGAAGAGTCGCAGCACGTATAAATGACATGTATTCCCACTAGACAACGGGTTTGGGCCTAACTACACATGCACTTACCGAGATACCTCACCTAAGGGACCTGAATGGTGGTTTGCGAATTTGGTGACCACAACAATATATATATACATACATACATACATATATACATATATAAAAAAAACACAAAAAAATGTAGGTTTCATTTGTGGTTTATTTTGATAAAAAAATTTTCTCGGTTAACAAATGTAAACAGACAAAACACACGGGGTTACAAAAAGTTGTATTGTGCTCAATGTCTTGCTGGATGGTGTGGTGCGAGGTACCAGCTCTTTCGAAAGTAAGTACCTGGTGTGTCCTCCGTTTGCATTCAGTACAGCCCTGCATATTCGGTACATGGAGTGCACCAGGTTGTTGATTTGCCGTTGAGGGATTTGGCCCCAACACCTGGGTGATGGCTGAATTGAGCTGAGTTGAGCCACGGTGCCAAGTCTTGGGTTCACCTGATTCAGATGCCTCTGCAGAGCATCCCAGAAGTGCTCTATGGGGTTGAGGTTGGGGCTACGTGGTAGATGTGGGAAGATGGTGATGCCGTTCTGTCTCAGGAGGTCCTGAGTGACTCGTGCTGTGTGCGGGTGGGTGTTGTCCTGCTGGAACAGGTGATTTGGGTGTCGCTGAAAAAAAGGGCACAACATGGGGGGCGCAAAATTTTGTTGATGTACCGCTTAGCATTGACGCCATTTCCGCGGGCCCCGGACTAAGTTTTGAAAGAAAACAGGTCCGAGTCTCTGGTTAATGCCGACAGCACTCCACAGCATCACGCTTTCACCACCCCATTGGTCCCTTTCTTAGATGTTTGCACCTGCGAACCTCTGGCCTGATGCTCACATCTGATGGGTCAAGGCAAAAGCGGCTTTCGTCAGTGAAAAGCACCCTTCTCCACTCACGATGACGCCAGTGGATATGGTGCTGTGCCTACTGTAGTCGCTGCTGATGATGTAGCCCAAGAAGAACCAGGCCCCGTGACGGACGTCTGAACTGCAAGTTCCTCTCGGCCAGGCGGCGGGGCACCGTACGGCCAGTCAGCTGCCTGCCGTGGGTCCCCACAGTCGCTCTGCATGTGTCCTCATCCGTATTGAATGGAAAGAGATGATGGTGCTTCACGATCAGGCGGCCCTGACCTACTGTGGTCACTCGTGGTCTGCCAGCTCGTGGACGGTCAGCATTGGAGCCAGTGGTTTGCAAATGGCTTTGCAACCTGTGTATAATGGAAATGCGCATATCAAAGGCCCATACGACTTCTCTCGGCAATTGTCCAGCGGCGAGACAACCATCAGCATGCTCACGATCTTGAGGCGGTAGTCTAGGCATGATTCGATGAAGTGTGAGCAGTCTTTTCTGGGTGGCCTTTTTATTGGGTGAGTCTGAGGCACATTATGAACAGCAGTTCACATTGATGCACATACCGCATGTGCTCCACATGGCCCATGCAACCCTCTTCAATAATGGCGGCTCGAAATCACTGACCTTGTCTCACAAAAAGACAATTGCCGTTTATGGTGTACGTGTGATGTGTGTTGCACGTGTACATTACCAGCAAAGCGCTGCTGTTGAAAGTTAGATTTCTTTTTACATGTCTCGAAGTTTTTGCGTTTTTTATGCCTTTCAGTATATATCTATACAATAAGACAAACGCCAAATTTTGGTGCCAATTTGCGGCACCAAATCACATCGTAGCCTCCGGACAATTGGCAGGTATTTAATTTAATTTTTCAGCGACACCAAATTAAATACCTGGTATCTGGAAGGGGGTTTAATGTAATTTTTGTGGTAAACTGATGCTTATCTTTCATGAAATTCAGGGGTGAAAATGAGCGTCCATTTCAGTGGCATCACCCGTCTTAGACGGGTACCCTGCTGGTATATATATATATATATATATATATATATATATATATATATATATATATATATATATATATATATATATATATATATATATATATATATATATATATATATATATATATACAGTGGGGAGAACAAGTATTTGATACACTGCCGATTTTGCAGGTTTTCCCACTTACAAAGCACGTAGAGGTCTGTAATTTTTATCATAGGTACACTTCAACTGTGAAAGACGGAATCTAAAACAAAAATCCTGAAAATCACATTGTATGATTTTAAAATTATTAATTTGCATTTTATTGCATGAAATAAATATTTGATACATCAGAAAAACAGAACTTAATATTTGGTACAGAAACCTTTGTTTGCAATTACAGAGATCAGACATTTCCTATAGTTCTTAACCAGGTTTGCACAGACTGCAGCAGGGATTTTGGCCCACTCCTCCATACAGATCTTCTCCAGATCCTTCAGGTTTCGGGGCTGTCGCTGGGCAACACAGACTTTCAGCTCCCTCCAAAGATTTTCTGTTGGGTTCAGGTCTGGAGACTGGCTAGGCCACTCCAGGACCTTGAGATGCTTCTTATGGAGCCACTCCTTCGTTGCCCTGGCTGTGTGTTTCGGGTCGTTGTCATGCTGGAAGACTCAGCCACGCCCCATCTTCAATGCTCTTGTTGAGGGAAGGAGGTTGTTGGCCAAGATCTCACGATACATGGCCCCATCCATCCTCCCCTCAATACGGTGCAGTCGTCCTGTCCCCTTTGCAGAAAAGCATCCCCAAAGAATCTCTCGGTTTTGAGCGGCAAGAGGTCTCCTTCGGGGCTCCCTGCTGACATTCTCAAAGCTAAGTTTCCAGTTGTTATTTGTCCCGTTTTAACTGTTTAATTTTCTCACCTACATGTTAATGTGTGTTCCTAGTTCGGTTTTGTTTCAAAAATCGTGCTATTTTGTGAGTATTTTTGTCGACGTTCTTACTTGGTGTTTGAGGCCTAGTCCTAGGTTTGAGGCCTACCGGTTCCACTCGGTGTTCGATCGTTTTTTTTTTTTTGTTTGTTTGTTTGTTTTTTCTCCCCATTACCTTCAATTTCTATCCTCCCCATTACCTTCAATTTTCATCCTCCCCACTTTCCAAACATCCCCCATTCTCCCAACTAATCTCTTTCTTATCTCAAAAAAAAAAAAAAAAAAAAAAAAAAAAAAAAAAAAAAAACCCAACAACAACAATAACAACAACACGCTCACCTTCTCCCGATTCTGCTACTTCTTCTTCCTCTTAACTTCCTCCTCGTCTTCCTCGATTTCTTTTTTTTTACACTTCCATGACCTAATCTGTTGAACTCTCTCATACATTAATATTAACAACAAAAACGATCTTATAATGCTTCATCTTCCTCTCTCACACATGTGGTACTCTTTACTGTTTCACAATGCACTTCTCTTCTGCTATTTTAACAGACTGCTCTCATTTCGACCTCTCCTTCATTCCTTGCCTAAAAAATCCAACTATTACAGCGCTTCTTCTCTCCATGCTCTGAATTCGCCTTCATTGCATCCATCAAGAATTGTGTTAAATCGCATCTCTGACCTAAAACTTTTTAAAAACCACAGTTTGCCATGGATGCTCCCTTTCCATCAACCATTCTTTTTTCCAACTTCAGTGCCAACTCACCCCCCTCACCCCTCACTCTCACTCTCAAAGCAACCATCCCACTCTTCTCCCTCCAAGCCTCCCTCTCACCTCTTTCAAAAATTCCCCCCTCACCTTTCTCCCACCTTTCATCCCCCTCACTCTTCCTTCTCTAAGTTGCCCCCCTCTCATCCACCAACCTGCCTCCCTCCACTGCCCTCTCACCTCCATCTCTTCACTCCACCTCCTCAAATCCTCAACTGCCATCTTCCTTGTCTCTTGTCCCCCCTCTCTCCCAGCACCACAGAGCCTTTTCTCCTCCTCATTCGGCCCCCTCCCCTCGCTATTCTGCAATACCCCACACTCCTTCAGCAACCCTCCTTACCTCCCCCCTCGTCCCTCGTCCTACCCTCCCCCGCCCCCTCCACCTCCTGCACCCAAAGCCTCCTCCCCTACCTCTTCATTAAAAGTGTGGACCTCAAATATCCGGGGCCTTCGCTCAAACCTTTCAGATCTTTCCATGCAGGTTGCCACTGACAAACCAGACATTATCTGCCTAACAGAAACTTTCCTCTCCCAAGACGTGTCTGACTCCCAAGTATCTCTCCCTGGTTACCCCCTCTTACGGTATGACAGACCTGAGCCTCGTCCTGGTGGAGGTGTTGCTCTCTTCATCAAAGACTCTATTCCTCACTCTCCCTGCACTGCTCTCACTCCCCCACACCCCCCAGGAATACCTCTGGCTTCGGCTTCCCCTCCACTCCCACCTCATGTTTATATGTGTACTGTACCGTCCACCGAACAGTGATGACTCCATCTACACCTCACTCTCCGAAAACATGGACCATCTTCTATCTTCTCATCCAAACTCTCTCTTCCTCTTATGTGGCGACTTCAATTGTCATCACGCCAGTTAGCTAGGTGTGGGTACCTCTCTCACCTGCCATGGGACATCAGCAAAAGCTTTCTGTGACTCATTGGGACTGACTCAATCGGTCAACTTCCCGACCCGGATCTCAACCAATGGTACTCCATCTCTTCTGGATCTGATTTTGACAAATTTCCCTGACAATATCTGCTGCTCTTCCTTCGCTCCAATTGGTTCTTCTGACCACGTCCTTGTTAAAGTGGACATCTCTCTGGCTGTCATCAGAGAACCACCTCACCGCCGTCGAGTCTGGCATTTCACTCAAGCCGACTGGCAGGGTCTCCGAGCAGCCATCAAACTTACAGACTGGTCTCCTATCACTACTTTCTCAAACATCAACTCATCCTGGGAATTCTTTCAAAGAAACTTGCTCTCCCTCATGCACAGATTTATCCCCTCTCGTGTTCAGTTGTCTTACCCTTCCTCCCGCCCTTGGTTTACTGAAGCTTGTGGCGAGGCAGTTGTCCTGAAACAACTTGCCTTTGCCTCATGGAAAGCAAACCCAACTGAGAGCAATCTCAGTTCTTTCCACAAAGCTCGGAACAAGTGTGTATCTACCCTCAGGAGAGCCAGAAAACAACATCTTTCTCATCTCAAGTCTGAACTCTCAGACCTCTCTCCCTCCTCAAAATCCTGGTGGCGTTTAATCAAATCTGTTTCTGGTGTATGTTCCCCCTCCATCCCCTCCCTTACCTCAAATGGCCGCACTGCTGATTCCACACGTGATAAAGCTGAATGTCTAAACTCGGTGTTTGCAGCTAAATCTTGTGTCCCAAACCCATCACTATCTCTACCCACTTTACCCAGTCGCACCCAACTGTCCCTGGACTCTGTATCCTTTTCTCCTGACAAGGTGGAGAGCTTGCTTTCAAACCTCGAGTCAGATTCTGCAACCGGTCCAGACGGCATCAGCCCACGTGTCCTCAAAGCCTGCTCTTCTGCTCTTGCTCACCCTCTCTCTGTTCTATTCACCCTCTCATTTTCCCAAGGTCATCTGCCATCTGCTTGGAAATCTGCTAACATCACTGCCCTGCATAAAAAAGGTGCAAAAACAGATCCCTGTAACTACAGACCAATCAGCCTTCTCCCAATCATCAGCAAGGTTATGGAATCCATCATTGCTTCAGACATGAAATCCTTCCTCTTCTCCAATGGCTTGATTTCCCATCATCAATTTGGTTTCAGACCAAGGTCACTCTACCCTGGATATGCTGCTACTGCTCTCCCATCAATGGATGGAGGTCCTCAATGCCAGACAGGAAATCCGAGCCGTATCCCTGGACATATCACGTGCTTTTGACACAGTCTGGCACCCTGCCCTACTCACCAAACTCTCTTCCCATGGTATTCAAGGCCATCTCCACTCATGGCTCGCAGACTTCCTCTCCTGTCGCAGTCAACGTGTGGCCCTAAATGGAGTTCTTTCATCCCCTCTTCCTGTGCAGGCTGGAGTTCCTCAAGGTAGCGTTCTGGGCCCTGTTCTTTTTTCTGGTTTTCATCAATGATCTCTCGGACTCTCTGGAAAATCCTCTATTTCTCTTTGCCGATGACTCCACCCTCTGCCGTACCATCTGTCATCCCTCAGACCGGCAAGCAGCAGCTTCTTCGCTCACTGCAGATCTGGATAAAATCACAAACTGGTCCAACACGTGGAACATGTCTTTCAATCCACACAAATCTCACACTCTCACTATGTCTCTTCGAAAGGACCGTTTACAAAACCCCCATCCACTTTCTCAACAATCCTCTGGAAAAAGTCTTTTCTTTCAAGCTTCTGGGTCTCACTATCTGCCATGACCTTTCCTGGGAAAGTCACATTTCCAACCTTTCCTCAAAAGCCAGTCGCCGACTGGGAATCCTCCCGTCGTGCAAAGTCCTTCCTCGGCCCTCTTGAGCTCCTGACTACTTACAAAGCTTTTGTCCGTAGCCTGATGGAGTACTGCTCTCCCCTCTGGGCTGGTGCTCCTGCCTCCCACCTTTCTCGACTTCACGCTGTCGAAACCAGGGCTTTTAAGATCATTGGCATCTCCCGCAATGAAGCTGAGTCTTTGGGCCTCTCACTCAATCACCGCAGGTTGGTCGGTGGTCTTTCTGTCTTCTACCGACTCCTCTCCAGCCTTACCCCCCCTGCTCTCTCTGCGATTTGTCCCAACCACATTTCCACAGGGCGCTCAAGGTCCGCCAACAACCCCCTTCTGGTAAAACTACCAAAATCACGAATCACTGCTCATCTTCACTCTTTCATTCCTCTTTTTTCGCGCCTTTGGAATAAACTTCCTCACTCTATTCTTTCCCATTCTTCCCTCCAGGCTTTCAAAACAGCTGTTCACCACCACCTCTTATCTTCCCCCATCCAAATCCTCGATCTTTTCTACCCCCGATAATCCACCCAAGCCCACTTCCTTCAATTCTCCTGCTTTCCTTCCTGAAAGTCCCTGTAATGTCCATCTTCTCCTCGCCATGTTCCCCGTCCCATCCCCATCCCTCTCCCTTCCACAGTTCACCTGTGTCTGTTCCCCAATGTTTTGTCCCTTCCACTCCCACCCCTCTTGTCTCATGCCTCCTTGCTGTGAGTTGTGTGTTAGCTCTCATTCGAGCCTCGACCAAGGTATACAAAAAAAAAAAAAAAAAAAAAAAAAAAAAAAAAAAAGAATGATGTTTCCACCTCCATGCTTCACGGTTGGGATGGTGTTCTTGGGGTTGTCCTAATCCTTCTTCTTCCTCCAAACACGGCAAGTGGAGTTTAAACCAAAAAGCTCTATTTTGGTCTCATCACACCACATGACTTTCTCCCATTCCTCCTCTGGATCATCCAGATGGTCATTGGCAAACTTCAGACGGGCCTGGACATGCGCTGGCTTGAGCAGAGGGACCTTGGGTGCGCTGCAGGATTTTAATCCATGACGGCATAGTGTGTTACTGATGGTTTTCTTTGATACTGTGGTCCCAGCTCTCTTCAGGTCATTGACCAGGTCCTGCCGTGCAGTTCTGGGCTGATCCCTCACCTTTCTCATGATCATTGAGGCTCCACGAGGTAAGATCTTGCATGGAGCCCCAGACCGAGGGAGATTGACTGTTATCTTGAACTTCTTCCATTTTCTAATAATTGCGCCAACAGTTGTTGCCTTCTCACTAAGCTGCTTGCCTATTGTCCTGTAGCCCATCCCAGCCTGGTGCAAGTCTACAATTTTGTCCCTGATGTCCTTAGACAGCTCTCTGGTCTTGCCCATTGTGGAGAGGTTGGAGTCTGATTGATTGAGTGTGGACAGCTGTCTTTTATGCAGATAACGAGTTCAAACAGGTGCAGTTAATAGAGGTAATGAGTGGAGAATGGGAGGGCTTCTTAAAGACAAAACTAACAGGTCTGTGAGAGCCGGAATTCTTACTGGTTGGTTGGTGATCAAATACTTATTTCATGCAATAAAATGCAAATTAATTATTTAAAAATCATAAAATGTGATTTTCAGGATTTTTGTTTTAGATTCTGTCATTCACAGTTGAAGTGTACCTATGATAAAATTACAGACCTCTACGTGCTTTGTAAGTGGGAAAACCTGCAAAATCGGCAGTGTATCAAATACTTGTTCTCCCCACTGTATATATATATATATATATATATATATATATATATATATATATATATATATATATATATATATATATATATATATATATATATATATATATATATATATATATATATATATATATATCTTCTTTTTTCGGCTGCTCCCGTTCGGGGTCGCCACAGCGGATCATCCGTATGATCCGCATAGTGACTTGGCACATGTTTTACGCCGGATGCCCTTCCTGATGCAACCCTGGTCGCCTCTTACAACACAGGGATATATATATATATATATATATATATATATATATATATATATATATATATATATATATATATATATATATATGAACACCTCCCATGCTCCTCCAGCCGAAACTGCCGCATGAAGCAACCAAGAAGGCCTGTACAAGGTACGTTCGACGGTGAAGCAACCAAGAAGGCCTGCACAAGGTAAGTGCGACGCTGTATCAAACCTTTCCCAGAGTTCTTCCACAACTATAAAGACGTTCCCACATTGGGACATGAAAATCCCAATGCTACACATCCCCTCAGCTGCCGGACTGGTTCCATCACTTATTGGCAAATCATCAGTGACAGCGCAGACAGCAATGCATACCAATGAGGTTCCCAAGCATGTACCACGTGCAAATGTCAAAAGCAATCAATATATAAATAATAAAGAAAAAATGAAAACTCACCCACATCACTCAACTGTGTATGGAGGGAATAGCCAACCAGCTCTCACCTAATCAAATAAACCAAGGTGGCAAGGATTATATAAATAAATTGACACCTCCCATGCTCTTCCAGCCCAAGAAGCTGCATAAAGCATGGGAGTTGTCAATTTATTTATATAATCCTAGCCACCTGGGTTTGGTTGATTAGGTGAGAGTTGATTTCCTATTCCCTACATTCACATGTGAGTGGTGTGGGTGAGTTTTTCACATATATATATATATATATATATATATATATATATATATATATATATATATATATATATATATATATATATATATATATATATATATATCTTCTTTCCAATCATGCATGGGTTGTCAGGATAGTCTCGAGGAAAGCACACTTGGCTCTGAGCTGTTTCGCCTGAGTTGGAATCCTCATACAATATAGTTATAAACTGTCATCCTGGTGCTTCACAGGCAGGGCAAGGCATCAATGCTGTCCTTCGGATAGATGTTAAACTGGCATGCCCCATCTGTTGGCATTAGTTGATGGATGTTAAAGATCCTACGGTGTCTTTAGCAAAGAGAAGGTGAGTTATCGCTGGCACAGATTACAGAACAGATTACAAATTCCTGCTCGAATCATTTCCAGTCGGGCATGTTGCGATGTAATGCCAGAATGCCAATCCGCTTGAAACGTTTCTCGACTTATTGTGTGAATGGTCGTAGGTGTGCGCAGACCTCCAATATTTTTAATTATTATACTTATGAATCAAACAATATAAAAACATTCAAGTTTATTGGACTATTGCGGTTATCTAGTTCCGAGAACTTGTTGAATGCTCCACACATAAATAAAGTTCCTGCATTCGTATTTCTAAAATGATCACTTCATTAATTATACAGTATTGAAGCTCATGAAAGAACAGAACGGCCGGTGCCAATGGATCGACACACAATATCTTGTCGTTAATTCAATTAATACGTCGTTGGTTATATCATCGACATTTCCCCAGTTCTGTGTTAAAATCATCCCTCGGGATGGTATTTATAATAAACATTCAGTTGACAATGGGAAACAGAGTTAAAACGAGACTGAGCAATCGGTAAAGTGCATACCTCTGCCAGGCTGAACAGTTTACGTTTTCTATCCATTGATAGGCCAGATCTGGATCTGGAGTGAACCAAAATCGAATAAATTCGTCCTTGTCGCACACACACACCAAATTTCGTCCAAATCTGTCTACAACTTCTTGAGATAGCCTGCTCAGAGACATATCGACATGGGTGAAAACATAACCTCCGTCCATCTTCGGTGGCGGAAGTAAATATAGAAAAGAGAACTTTCAAGAACCGAACAATTTGGCACAAATTCAAACTGGTGATCATTTCAGATTCAAGAGAAGAAGAAGAAAAGTGCCTTGTTATATTTCAGAGAATTTTAAGTGGATTTTGACTTGAACCAATTATATATATATATATATATATATATATATATATATATATATATATATATATATATATATATATATATATATATATATATATATATATTGTTGTGGTTACCAAATTCGCAAACCACCATTCAGGTCCCTTAGGTGAGATATCTCCGTAAGTATATGTGTAGTTAGGCCCAAACCCGTTGTCTAGTGGGAATACATGTCATTCATGCGTGCTGCGACTCTTCAGGATAGCCGTTTTTCTTTTACTATCTTTATTTTGGACCAACCGCCATTGTTACCACCACCAACCACAACATCAACCACCCACCGCGGCGCCGCTTCACGTCACACCTCGCAGCCGTCGCATCGCCACCGTTCTTGCGCCGCTTGTGGGTACCGGTGTTGGACTCGTGCAGGGCGCGCGCCGAACAGCGTGTACAAAACCACGGATTTTCCGCTCCAAAAACGGATCAAAAACGACACACGCCCACTTTTGTGCCGTCCAATCGGTGAGCGAGGGGCGATTTGGCCCCGCCTCCAGGGCGTTGGAGGGTGGTCGCTATATGCAAATTTATGGATCAAAATGCATTCACGCCCACTTTTTCTCGGGCCAATGGGGAGCGAGGTGAAAGGTCGAAGGCAGGGGGTCAAAGGCGAAGCCACAGGGCTTATATAAGCGACCGCGTTCGTCAGTCAAGTAGAGTGAAGACTTCGCAGTCGGTGGAGTTGGGAAGAAGCAGCAAGAAGGAGTTGGTCGTCGTCGTCGTGTGCGTTGGAGTCGGAGCGAAGAGGATGGAGCTGTGGAGAGGCGGCGAGGGCAGACGAGGGGGTGCTCGCGTCGTGCCGGGAGCTGCACACCAGGGAGGCCGACGGCGCGACCTGGTCGAGGTGGAGATGCTCGTCGCGGGACTCGAGGCAGAGTAAAAAAAGTTAATTTACACAAACTAACCCAATTCCAACTCATTATAAACTTTCAGGAGCTGTCACATGTCATTCCAAAGTCCTATAAGCACTAATGTCAGTGGTGAGATGACAGGCTCTGTGGATAAAAAAAACCAAAATAAATATTTTGATATAAAGTACAGTGTGTGTGTGTGTGTGTGTGTGTGTGTGTGTGTGTGTGTGTGTGTGTGTGTGTGTGTGTGTGTGTGTGTGTGTGTGTGTGTGTGTGTGTGTGTGTGTGTGTGTGTGTGTGTGTGTGTGTGTGTGTGTGTGTGTGTGTGTGTGTGTGTGTGTGTGTGTGTGTGTCCCCGTCTGTCCTAGGGTCCCGAGTTCAAATCCTGCTTTGTGTTGAATCAATACCAGGTGGGGTTGACTCAGCCTGTCATCCTTTTGAGGTTGGCAAAATAATATAAGTGCCAGCTTGCTGGTATCCTGTGTCGGAGTAGTGACCCATCCAGGATTGTGCCTCATAGCCAAGGAGACTGCTTATTCAGCATCAACGCTCTGTACAGAGTCTAGTCCTGATGGATGGATATATATATATATATATATATATATATATATATATATATATATATATGTTCAATAGTTGTTTACTAGCATATATGACCTGTCGCTTAGCTGATGGTCGTTGAGCAACATAACTTATCATGGAGTACGCTAGTACTCCATCTTGAGCAGTGGTTCCAAAACTTTTTTGTCCATGACCCAAAATTTGAAATCACCTTTGCCTCGCAACCCAAATGATACTGGTACCTAGTGTACCTATGATAAAAATTGTCAGAGAAAATGCTTTTGACATGAAAAAACTGAGATTTTGAAGGGGGGGGGTTTCAAGTTTGGGTCACGACCCTGGGTTTGGGAACCCCTGATGTAGAGGAATGATAACGGGGGAAAATGGCTGCCAATTCAAATGTGTACACAATGATATGCTCATAAACTCTAAGAGAGTGAAGTCATAAGCATTTAAAAGCAATACCTTTTATTCTTGAAGGTTTTCTGAATGACCAAGACTTAAAAAGACACCAGAATACATCGCTAAAGCATCACATCGAGAGATCATAAAACGCCAATTTGTACTTCTTCTCAGTGTTCCCCTCTCAAAGCAATGTAAATGTGTAGCCCGACCTACTTCAATAACTGCTGAAGCTATGATGGTGATTCCAACGTGAGGAAGTTACTTTCTCTCTGGGCTCGTGCATGCAACCCAAAATTAAAAAATATATGAAACATTAATCGTTTTATTAGGAAAAGAAATCAAATGTAAATGTGGAGTCAACCAAACCAGGCCAGGATCTTGAGGGGGGAAATGGACACTGGACAGTATTATTCTAAAAGCGATACATATCTAACCCATCACCCAAATCAACTGAAACATATATTATCCACATATCCACATACACATGATATGTGGTAATCCACATAGTGCATTCAGCCAAAAACCAGGATTGATGGGGGAGAGGGGTAAAATGTACCATAAGCCAAATTTATTAACGTAGATGGATTTAATCCATTCCAAAATAACAAAGTATATCAAACATTAAGCATTTTATTACTTTAAAAAATTGCATGCAAAAAATTAAAATTTAAAAAATATATAAAACACGAGAAAGAAAAGGCCATCCGCATCCGCTTTCGGGATATGTATAAAATTGGACATGTGAGGAGCAGAGTGGGAGATAGTTCATGTGATTTTCATCACAGCCTTTTTCGATTCTAAATACTGAAGAATATACATACCCGAACCCCGACATTCGCGGTTCCAAGATTCGCGGGTTCCGCATACCCGCGGTTGATAATTTGCGACATGCTCCTACATTCGCGAGAAATTGCCCCGCGTATTCACGGCTATTTTATTTTTTCACGAGCCGCGAGCATAACAGTTCGAAAACATATCTTCCACAGACCACACACAAAGCAGCTGGATGTACGTACAGTACAATACTGTACGTATGCAAATAAAATATCTTCCATGAGCCACGAACATGACCTGCTTCCTGTAAGTGTAGTGTCACGTCGCGGGATAAACAGAGTTTCGCGGGATGTCTCACCAGTGCAACACGTCATCCCCCGTGAGTTTACATATCACCATCCTCCAGGATTCCACACATCGTATCACTTCCGATCATGTCTAATAAATATATAACCTGGTTTTGATTCCCACCAACACGTTTTTTGTCACCTCCAACTTGCCATGTATGATCTATTGATGTATCCAGTAATTACCAAGTCGCCTCATATGGACATTACACAATGGAAACATTCAACACATCTTCGTGTAAATTACCATCTTGTGATGAACAGCACCATCTGAGCTGTTACATTTTAAAAATGCTCAGCATAATCTACCTGTAGATAGGAAAGACGTCATGTCCTGTGAGTTAAAGAATGGAAACGTTCAGCATATCTAGTTCTGTAATTAGCAACGAGCTACATACGGACTGATTACACAATGACATCGCTCACCACATCTATTATCAGCTGCCGAGTACAGCATCACCCGTAAAATCCCCCACAAACAATGCACACTGCACAGACTACTCACCTCCCACAGTTACCCACAATGCATGCGTCAAACTCATTGGGGAGCATGCCTCCATGGACCACGATGTGGCCAAGGCATTCCCTGCAGAACTCACGAGTCTCATCGAGGAGAAGGGGTACCTGCCGGAGCAAGTCTTTAACGCTGATGAGACCAGTTTGTTTTGGAAAAAGATGCTGAGCAGAATGTTCATCTCACAGCGTGGGAGCAAAGAAGCCGGCTTCAAGGTCGCAAAGGACCGGGTATCCCTTCTCCTCTGCGCAAACGCCGAAGGGGGGTTCATGACAAAGCTAACTGCAGTGACTTTTTAAAAAAAAATAGTTTAAGCATTTCAAGAAGTGAAATTGGATGTACAAATCGACCCTACCATCTGTCATCGGTTTTTATAAGTTTATCGTTTGCTGTGGTTTGCAACACCACACGGATTGCATAACAAGCCAAGGTAGGCATGCACTTCAAGTGGTGATAAAGCAGCAAACATAGTATGTTTACTTGACTTTATATCCCATGTACGAGACACAAATGTTGATCTGAAATGTAGTACCGTGACAGAGTACAGTCATTTTATCATGGAGTATTACCATACTCCATATTATCCATAACAAAATATATAAAACATTAAGCACTTTATTACCCACAAAAAATTGCAGAAACAAGAAAGAAAACAATGAAAAAAAAAGGAACAACATGGAGGGATGAAATCTCAAAAAACAACCAAAAAAAGTTTGAATGACACCACATTACAATGCCACAATATAACACCACAATCCTCATAATTTGGCACACAACAATTAAGAAACCACAACAGACTCCACTCGTGAGAAGGCCGAATGTATCAATTCTGTGTTTGCTTCCAAATCTTGTGCCCACAACCCCTAACTCTCTGTACCCACCCTTCCCAGTCACATCCAACTGCTCCTGGACTCTGCGTCTTTTGCACCTGAGAAGGTGGACAGGTTTCTGTAAATCCTCGCCTCTGACTATGCAACTGGACTGGCTGGCATCAGCTCACGTGTCTTAAAAACCTGCTCTGCTGCTCTTGCACATCTTCTCTCTGCCATTTTCACCCTGTCATTTACATTGTGATATTCCATCTGCTTTTAAATCCACCATCACTGCATTACATAAAAAGGTTCAAAAGCTGATCCCCCTTAACTACAGACCTATCAGCTCACTTCAAACCATCAGCAAGGTAGTGGCTTCCAGCATCACCGTTGATATGAAATACTTCCTTTTCTCAGATCACCATTTTGGTTTCAGACCAGGTCACTCCACCTTGAACATGCTGCTTCTACTCACCCAACAATGGATGGAGGTCCTCAAAGTCTGACATGAGATCAGGGCTGTCTCTCTGGACATATCTCATGCTTTTCCCAGGCAAAAATGCTACAGTTAGAACTATAGTATATGAGAGTAGCACTCTCATATACTAAAGTTGGTAACAGGTCCTACGACAATAGTTTGCAGAGAATTACTACAGAAAAAGAATGCTATTTTTGCCTGGGTTGATATAGTCTGGCATTCTGCCTTGCTCTCTAAACTATCTGCCGATGGCATCCAAGGCCAACTTCACACATGGCTTGCTGACTTCCTCTCCCCTCATAGCCAGCATCTGGCTTTCAATTAAATCCTTTCATCTCCTCTCCCTGTCAAGCACTGAGGCTGTGTTTCGGCCTAGTCCTAGTTCTGATCTTCATCAATGATCTTTCTGACTGCAAAATTCACTTTATCCATTTGCTCATGATTCCACCCTCTGTTCTGACACCCCTCATCATTCAGATGGGCAAGGGGCAGTTCTCTCTCTTTCTCTCTCTCTCTCTCTCTCTCTTTCTCTCTCTCTCTCTCTCTCTCTCTCTCTCTCTCTCTCTCTCTCTCTCTCTCTCTCTCTCTCTCTCTCTCTCTCTCTCTCTCTCTCTCTCTCTCTCTCTCTCTCTCTCTCTCTCTCTCTCTCTCTCTCTCTCTCTCTCTCTCTCTCTCTCTCTCTCTCTCTCTCTCTCTCTCTCTCTCTCTCTCACTCTTCAGACCCAGACAAAATCACAATGTGGTCAAACACTTGGAATACGTCTTTCAATCCTCACACCATTTCACACTCACACTCTCCGAAAGGACCATTTGGCAACCCTCCCATCTACCTTCTTAACAATCCCCTTGAGGAGTTCAATCACTCAAACTTCGAGATCTCATTATCAGCCACTATCTGTCTTGGGCAAACCACATTTCAAAGTTGGCCTCCAAAGCCAGTCACTGACTGAGCATCCTCCATCATACAAATTCCTTCTTTGGCACACCTGAACTCATATCCACCTACAAGGCCTTCATTGGCAGCTTGATGGATTACTGCTCTCCTCTCTGAGCTGACTCCCCTGCCTCACACCTTGCTCAGCTTCACGATGTGGAATGCAATGCCTTCAAGATTATTGGAATCTCCCACACTGAAGATGAGTCTATGGGCCTATCAATCTCCCATCACAGACAGACTGGTAGTCTTTTTTTTGTCTTCTACCACCTCCTTTCTAGTCTTGCACCCTCTGCTCTTTCCATGCCTTGTCCTCCCAAGTGCCTGCAGGGTCCACATGATCTACCATCAACCTCCTTCTGGTGAAGCTCCCAAAATCCAGGATCACTGCTCATTTGATCACTCATCCGTTGTTTTTTTCCCCCACCTGTGGAACCAACTTCCACATTCTCTTCAATCTCATTCTCCCCTTCAGGTCTTCAAGACAGCTGTTCCACATCATCTCAGATCATCCCCAATCCAAACCCATGATCTTTTCTACCTTTGTTAACCCCAGTTCCAAGCCCTCTTCCTTCCAAATTTCTAGTTTTTCCTTCTTAAGAATTCCCTTTTGTATCCATCCTATCTACCTCACACAACCTTTCCTGCTCCCATTCCTCTCCACACCCATTGTTTGGCCAAGTCTCCCTCTATTTTATCCTTCAACCTCACTGTTGGTGTTTCTCACCCCCCCCCCCCACCCCCCATGTTCATTTTGTCCTGTTGCATCCTGATCTGTGCAGTATTCAAGCTCTTCCATGATTCTTGACTCTGTATGCAAAACAAAACAATAAGTTGTTGTTCTTAACGTCGGCGAACTTGTTCTGGCCTGTTAGCAGTTATCAGAAGTGTTTTTTGAAATAATGAACGGCTTCTCATCGAGTCATTGATACTACACCGCTTAATACCGAATGTTGATGTTGACGCGAGCAGAAAAGCCTGTCAAAATGGTGGATGACCCTGGATTCCCACATTAATCAGCCTTGAAAATTCGGTCTAAACCAAAATTATGTACAAAACCTTCATCGATTACACAATTACTCATCCATTTATTTGGATTGTGCGGCAACAGTTGACTTGGGCTGAAACCAAAATTATGAGTTGGAATCAAAACGTCGCTTCCTTTCATGATAGGCGATGTGTTGTTCACTTGTTTAAATGTACATACACTCAGCAGGACTCTTGAGTGTATGAAAGTTATCTTCGGGCAGGGTATAGTAGACTGCTGCCTCAATCGCTCCAGAAAAAGAAAAAAAAAAACACATACATGACCTCATTTCCTCTGCGTGGGTTGTAATCAAAACGTACCTTTCTTTCCTCAAAATGTACCTTTATTTCATGACAGAACACATGTTTTTCAGTCTTCAAATGTACACCAGAGGCCTGAGGCCTAAGGCATGGAGCCTGAGGCCTAAATCAGCGACCAAAATGGTGATTGTCAGGTCACAATTGTGGGAGGAGTCACGCCAGCTGTCCAATCAATGGATGAAAAGAGAGAAACAGACAGAGAAATCCAGCTACTTTAATATATCCATGAACATAAATCCTCACTCCTGTACCTATGCTGCCAGTTGACGAATGCTTAAAATTAAGCTTGAACGAATCTTTTAATTGGAGTGTTGGGGGGGGGGGGGTATCGCATCTAAGAGAATGCAGTCTTTCTGCTGTGAACAAAAAGCCAGCTGTCTACCGGGTCACACATATTAAACATCCCATTGTTTCTCTTGAAGATAGTAAGCCGTTATGTGCCTGTACCCTGACCAAATTCTCGGCTTTCAGGTTCTCGTTCTCGTTCTCTCTCTCTCTCTCTCTCTCTCTCTCTCTCTCTCTCTCTCTCTCTCTCTCTCTCTCTCTCTCTCTCTCTCTCTCTCTCTCTCTCTCTCTCTCTCTCTCTCTCTCTCTCTCTCTCTCTCTCTCTCTCTCTCTCTCTCTCTCTCTCTCTCTCTCTCTCTCTCTCTCTCTCTCTCTCTCTCTCTCTCTCTCTCTCTCTCTCTCTCTCTCTCTCTCTCTCTCTCTCTCTCTCTCTCTCTCTCTCTCTCTATATATATATATATCTCTCTATCTCTATTCCCTTACTTATCATGTTGAAGAGTTGCCCTGCTGCCAGTCAGTTCATAACCTCCATGGGCTGGCAGGATAACCTAGAGATAGGTAGACATATTCGCCTCTCATCTGTCTAGTCTGGGTTTGAATCTTGGCCCAGCTATAAACTGTCACCCTGGTGTTAATTCACAGGTAGGATGATTCATCAACGTGTGCGGTCCCTCCGATGGACATTAAACCAGGCGGCCCATCTTCCAGCATTAATTAGTTTGTGGACATTAAAGAGGCCACTGTGTCCCTCCCAAGGAGTCGGTGAGTTATCGCTCGCATCCTGAGAAAATTACTAATTCCTGCTCTTACCTACAGGGGGAACTGCATTAGTGGTACAGCTGCACCCCCGCATATGCTACCCACAGCAATGTGCTGAAAAATAAGAAAGAAAATGAAGATACCCTCCATCAACTTGCCCTTCCATGAGCCTCAATCTTATGGAGAAAAAGGAAATCCAAGCCTCAGCTCCATCTCACACAGTGTCAATGTGCCCCCATGGACCAAGCAAATCGAACTGACAATCGGCGCCGTGCTTACACTCGTGCAAAGCATCCGAGTAACATGCCATGACTGATATTAACACAAGAAGGAATTGACATGCAATTATTGACCCCAGAGATCATGAATAAAATTAAGCATTTTTAACTGAGCATCACATCACAGAGTCGAGAGCACTGTCGCAGACCATGGCTACTCCGAACGGTACTTTTGTTGCGCTTATTTGCATTTTTTTTTTCTATTGTCAGAAGCAATGAATTTTGGGTACCCCATTTTAGACCCAAATCTGATGATCAACCAATGAAGTGGTGTTGTAAAAAAAAAGTGTAGCCGAAAAATAAATTCAGAACATAGCATCAGTCAAAGAAGTAAATTTCAAAGCGTGAGGAGCAGACATCGGCTAAACGTCCTGTTTCTAACACTAGATAAACTGAGGATATACATTAGGAAAGCGTTACAGTACCCCCAGACTTTCATCGTTTTGATCATCTTTAACTCACCTGCAACCTAGTTCTGGGGAGCTTATGGGATGGCTTGTCGCCTGTCCGTCCATCCACATACACTTGCAACTTCTTCTCTCAAACTACACCAATGGTTTTGATGAAACGTGACCACAACCTTCATCACCCAGTATGTACGAAAGTTTGTTCACGGCATTAAAAAATTTAAAAAAATCTGGGTATGAGGGGGTCAATGGAGGGGTCCTCCTATGGTGGGGTTGACATCCAAAATATGTATTTGCTTTCTTCTCCGAAATTACACACACATTTTTGATGAAACTCGACCACAACCTTCATGACCTGTGATGTGCCAAAGTTTATTCATTCCATTAAAAAAACAGTTGGGGTCTAAGGGGGTCCCCCCCTTAGTCCCTCTTCGGGTGGGTTTCCCCCCAAATAGGTATTTGCTTTCTTTTCAGAAACCAAACACACAATTTTAATGAAACCTGACGACAACCTTCATCACCCATGATGTACCAAAGTTTGTCCACACCATAAAAATAAAAAATAGGGGCCATAGCATTGGTTCATTGGTACATTTTGATGATTCTGTCCCACGTTGACTTCCTCCTCAGTATCATTATTCTACCAGGTGAGCGCCCAAGGGTATTGCCCCTATTTTTGTGATTCTGATTATCATTACCTCTGCCACCAAGATGGACAAGGGTTATGTTTTCACCTCTGTCTCTTAATTGGGTCACCAAAATAGGTGACCCTTATTGTCAGTAATTCTGTTTGTTTGTCATCAGCATAACTGGTAGTAAACGTGGGCCGACTTTGACCAAACTCGAGTGGTTGGTATATCTTATGACCTAGTGCTTTGGAAATTGTGATGGGTGCTAGGGACACTTTAGTTCCCTAGCAACAGCCGAAAAACCTTCAAAATCGGTACCGTTCACGCGAAATCAATTCCGAAAGCCATGATCCCACGTCGGCTTATGAAATTTGGCATGCATCATCTGCAGGTGATGCTCTACCAAATATATTCCGGTTTTTGTGATATATGGAATAGTTTACCCGCAGCGCCCCCTACAAATGGGGTATGCCCAAAAATTGAAGGCCCCCTAGCGACCAGGTGAGTACATCAATCCGAATGAAACTTTGCAGGTTCATAGCACACAATGAGTACTACAACTTTGCCTCAGGACATATTGACCGATATTGCTTAGGTCAGGGGTCAAAGGGTAAAAATCGAAAATATGCGAGAGCTGGAGGTGCCTTCGCGCCAAATGCTACTCCTCCTAGGGTTATCGTCAGATGGTCATGAAAATTCACACTAATCATCTGGAATGCATTGTGCACAAACGATCAAGCCGGATTTTCGATTTATATCTTTGTTCACCCACAGCACCCCCTCGAACTTTGGGGATTTCCGATATCAAACCGCATTTTCGGTACTTTTCATTCAAATTGATACCGAGTAATTATCAGTAGATGGAACTCGATGAGATTTGGTATGCATAATCTTAAGGTGATTCTCTATCCGCTTTATGACATCCATATTTTTTCTATATCTTATAGTTTCCAAATGGTAACCCTCTCAACTTGGGTGTCCGAGGGCCATTGAGCATTCCCGCTGAAAATTCAAAGTACACTCGCTCCAAGACGGTTGAACCGAATCGAATGAATCTTTACATGCTTATAGACCGTAATGAGTACTACAACTTTGCTCATTTGCATAATGACCTATCTCGAGTAGGTCAGGGGTCAAAGGTCAATAAGTGCATTTTTCAGGCGAAATTACCATTCAAGGCACCTTTGCTCCTTCACGGATTAACCGATACGAACGAACGTTCATAGGTACATAGTACTCAATGAGTACTACAACTTTGCTTCAGGACATATTGACCTATCTCGGCTAGGTCAGGGGTCAAAGGTCAATGAGTGCATTGTTCGGGCAAAATGACCATTCAAAGCCCCCCTTGCTCATACACGGGTTAACCGATTTGATTGCAATTTTGTAAGTACTTCGTGCTAGATTAACTCAGATCAGGGGTCAAAGGTCATCGGATGCTCGGCGACCCATGGCAGGCGACCGGCTTGTCTGTATATTTGTCTGTCTGTGAGCATGATATCTCAAAAAGTTATAAACGGATTCAGACGAAACTTGGTGGACAGGTTTGGCATGGGACAAAGCCAAATTATTTTGATGTTGATGAGGATCCGGATCTGGACACTAGAATTTTTAAGCGACTCTTTACTATTGAGAGATAGGACCAAAAACGATATAAAGCACGATGTTTTAAGTTTTGTACGGGTTATGACAGACAAAACTTGGTGGATGAGTTGGGTAGTTGACAAGAACAAGCCGATTAGATTTTAGTTCAAGTCGGGATGCAGATCCGGCCTATCGGAGGACTACAAAATGTAAACCGTTCAGCCTGGTGGAGGTATGAGCTCTGCCGAGTGCTGTTCTAGTTTTGGATGCAGCACATGGCTGCTGGTTTGCATCACAGATGCACTGCCCCTGTAGTTTAGGGGAGGAATTTGGAATTTGTCAGTGATAGCTCACCTGCTCAATATATAGCTCAATTGAGTGATATTTGAGTTTGATCAAATTGAGCATCAAATTGAGTTTGATCAATTGAGTGATAGCTCAATTTGTCAGTGATAGCATTTGTCAGTGATAGGGTGCCAGTGATAGCTCACCGACACTTAGCAAATGACACTGTGGGATCTTTAACGTCCACAATCTGAAGCTATGCCTGGTGTTGGCTTAATGTTTAGGGTGGTGGCCTTGGGATCCTAAGTTTAAATCCCCCTCGACTGTTGAATTAATACCAAGTGGGGTTGACTCTGCCTGTCATCCTTCCGAGATCAGCAAAATGAGTGCTAGCATGCTGGTATACTGTATTGGAGTGGAGACCCTTCCAGGACTGTGCCCAACAGCCACGGAGACTGCTTCGGCAGCACCAACGCTCTGCACAGAATATGGTCCCAATGGATGGATGGATCTAAGGCTGGCAGACCAGGTGGCCAGTTTCACACCTATCCATGGGATGGCACAAATGTTGAATCGCCCTGCCTGCAAAAGACCAGGCTGAAAGTTTATAGGTGGGATGGGGATTCAAACTCAGGCTATACAACTCAGAGGTGAATGAGCATATCTCAAGGCCATCCTACCAACCCTGTGATTCTGATCGTTCTTCTTCACAAATACTGTATACGCCTGATGCACACTGGTACAAGTGTACAGAAAAGAATATTGATTACCATAAAGAGGAGTGAATTTAAACCGTGTTTGAAGTTTTTCTCAATTATGAAGAACTTAAAGGTCCCATGACACTCAAAACTTTCTGGTTATTTATATATTAACTTGACCTTCCTAGTGAAGAAATCACCCATGTTTCTTTTTTAAAATCAACAATGGGATAATTAGACAAATATTTCGAACATTTGTAGTGCTTTTCACAACTTACTATGCCCTGCTCCTCAAAAAAGTTGAGTTCAGCAAACCGCAGGTCACGTGACCGTTGATGCCTTCTCCAGAACGCGACATCGCGCACTGTATAAAGTACGTACAAATGGATTGTGCACATGTGTTTGCTATCTCACTGATCGTCTTAATTCCTGTGATTGTTTAGCGGAAAAGAAATTCTGCTTCTGAGCCGTGTATGCACAACAATCACGAGACAATTATTTATCCCTTTCCTACTTTGTCGTAGTCGTGTACAAATCCAATACATGTATGCACAATAAAGGGCTATACCATGTCCACAAAATATAAAAAGTGACTGTTGAACCTTTCCATTAAAAAAGAAACTTACAGGGACATACAAGTAAGATACTAAAGATTAATATTGCATCATTTCAAGGCGCAAGGAGGTAATTTTAAAATCAAACAATGTGAAAAACCTGCACCCACATTTTGCAGCTTATTGAATTGTTCGTTGAAACCAGCCTGCTGGGATAGGTACGATTCCACATACATGCAAGCCAGGTATGGCTGCACTCGACATACATGGGTTTATTCTAAAGTGAAGGTACTGCTTCCATTGGCTTGCTATTCATTAACAATTATCCAAAATGCTGTAATAAATGAACAGGGAAAAATATGTTGGCACAACTATGAAAGACAAATTTATCTGTCCTATTACACGGCCTCATAGCCTCGGGACTCTTACGCATTGACTTATACATTGTGTGCATGCTAATACAAGTTACTTGTCAACTCCAGAGTCCAGACAAGTCCGATAAATCTGTCGTCCGTCCGACTAGTCCGATAAATCTGACGTGCTGTAGCTTTCTTTTATTATTCTCTTTTCTTCATTGATTTCTACTGGCGCTACATGACGACAGTAGGAATAAAATAAATAAAAATGCAACAGAACGTCAGATTTATCGGACTACTCGAGACAATTGTGTCGCAAGGTGTGTTCTGCACACAAGTTTTCATCGTATCGGACAGCGATATTGCTTCGTTTTATGCGCGGAGATATACGGCCGATGACATGGGCTGGCCTTGCTTGCGATTCATTCGCCGCGGAGCAACATGTCCGCTGCTCTGCGCTGGTCACGTCACCTCACTAAAATATTTCTGATATCGAGCAGTATGCAAGTCGAATTTACATTATTGAATTACGAATAGGATTTAGTCTAACCAGTTGTTATTGCCAAGTCTTCCTTCGATGTCCTCCCGATCATCATGAACGCCGGGAATTTCATCGCCAGTTTCCTCTGCTTGTCCTGCTTCGGGCTCGAACTGGTAAGGCCGTATTTCATTTCCAACTGCCTGGACTTCACCTCCCGCGACTATGTTATCCGACAATTCTCCATCTGATTCAGATCAAAATCCTTCATTTCTCTCACACTCACTGTCGCTACCAGACAAATCAAAGTCCATGTCATCCATTATTCAAAACCAAATGTTTGATTTTTTTTTAAAGCAGAAATGAACGAAGCCAATGAGTCGACCAATCGAATGTGGAAACGCACAGAAAGCCAATAGAATCACGTAGACCACCAACCCGAGTAATTTACGTGCAGCCTTTGTTGTTCTGGAGATGACGTCATGTGGGTTACGTCCCGTTCAGTAGATTTCGGCAGAATTTTTAGGGCCATTCCCCAAGAGGTTTGTTTTTTTTAATTTTACATTTTACAGAACGAGTATTGTGAAAAAAACATTGTCAGATCAGAAATCACGATGAAAAACTCCTTTAGGACATATATATATATATATATATATATATATATATATATATATATGCAATTTCAGTACTTTTGAGTGTCATGGGACCCTTAAATTAAATAAATGTGCGGTATTACTGTCTTAAAATCCCCCCCAGGGTGTGATCTTTCCAACACCCAAATTTGGTGATCGTCAGATTAGGGGTAGATGGTAATATTTTTGATATACAGGCATTCAAAGTCACCTCATGTTGGGTGCATGTTTGAACACCGACCAATTGACCAGGTTTCAACACCAACCAAGTGATGATATTCAAAGTATTACCCGAATTGGGGGGGGGCTGGGGGGGGGAGCTGTGAACGGTTTAGGAGTTTTTTTTAAAATAGCACAACACAATAGCAAATTTCTGCTATATTCTGTTCAATATAAAACAAAATTTCAACGGAACATTGGAAAGAAGTATGAAATTAACAATTTTGTGAGCAAAACTTGCTCATAATTACTGTATTTAGCATTTTCAGTCATATGTACATGATGACCTTAAAATAAAATTTTCACCATTCACAACAGTTATTTCTAATGTCATGGTGATTTTCAAAGAAATCCACAATTCAAATTTTCACCATTCGGAGCTGTTAACAGCAAACCACAGCACACCTCTTCACAATACTTACGGGCCCGTCTACCCTGCCAATGATGGACTCAAGGTCGAACATGCATGTGTCAGTTTCGTCAGGGGAGACAAAACGAGTTGCATCGCAAACTCTTCTACTTTTGCTCTTCATAAAAGTTCCTTGAAATGCTATTCTTCCAAATGGCAAATCAACATGGTCAAGATAGAGTTTGCAACTTTTGGGGTTTCCTGAAAAGTTGACCCCTCTGGTGTGTTCAAACGCACCCCTGCGTCGTTTTTAATCCACCCAGAAAAAAATAAACAAAATAAGTTATCAACATGCAATGCATAATGTTGGCAACATTAGGCTTGACCACCCATGTGAATACCAACTTGGTTTGAAAAAGCAATAGATGAAGACCACACAGATTTTTTTCAACTACCGAAAATTGAGGATCCCAAAACACAAACCAGAGGGGTGAGTTTAAACACACCCGTTAAACAAACTTCCCCAAGCCAACAAAAACGCAGGAATTGAAGCAAGGTTTTGAAGAACTGAAAACTAAATAAATGTGTGGTCTTACTTTTTTCTTGTTTTTTTTTTTTTAACCGAATTTGAACACTTGAATGAACCCAATAACAAGTGTTCAAAGTCACCCTGACGGTCAAAGTCACCCTTCTTTACGATATGAGGGGAAAATGGCTGCCTGTCAATTTCACTACGAGTCGTGTTTTGCAGGAACAAAACCTACACTTAAACTGATCATTCCCAGTGCAGTATGTATCCATACTAACTAGCCGAAACCCCGACACAGACGGATTCCGTTCATTCAACCACCCTCACCAGCTCACTCACACTCGAGGGACATGGACTGGACAGGGCGTGCTTGCCCCCGCCTACTCATCCCCCACCCCTGCCCCATTCCCCCCTGCCTCCCACTCCCTGCCTTCAATTTGCTTACCCCCGCCCAAAAATTTAATTACCCCGGCCCCGTCCCCACCTCTTCACTCCCCACCCCACCCCGTCTCTCGATTCCCTGCCCCACTTACCCCGCCCCTGTCCACCCCCTCACACTCAACCCCGCCTAATTCACCCCAGCCCCCGCCAACTCATCCCACGCTCCATTTCCCCCTGTCTCCCGCTTTCAATTTGCTTACCTCCGCCCAAAAAATTGCTTACCTTGCCCCCCGCCTCTTCACTTCCTGCCCCCGTCTCTTCACTCCTCGCCCCCGTCTCAACGAAGTGTTTATTCTGCTTCAGAGTTGAAAGTTGACTATTGCCTCCACTATGTACGATGCACTCCTACAGATACGGTTTCTTTCAGTCCAGGTCACAGTACCGAGAAAAACGTGATGCGACCGTTAGGAGGAGAACAAAATTGGTCCTTCAGTATTAATATATAGATAAGAGTGTGTGTGTGTGTGTGTGTGTGTGTGTGTGTGTGTGTGTGTGTGTGTGTGTGTGTGTGTGTGTGTGTGTGTGTGTGTGTGTGTGTGTGTGTGTGTGTGTGTGTGTGTGTCAGTGCGTCTCCTTCATAACTCCATAACCATGAAACCTAGTGGCCCCAAACTTTGCAGGCATATGAAGGGACCTCCAAGGTGGTGCATGACTGAAAATTGGGTATTTGGGCTAATTTAAAGACCCTTTTCGAAGATAATTAACGGCCTTATTTAATCATCCTATATCAAGGCTTACCCTTGGTCAACCCCTTGGTTCAGCCGACTCATTCGCTGGGGTCTTAATTCGCCTTTTTTTTGGGCCTGTTCAACAATGCCTTGACTTGGAATAGGCCACAATAATTTCTTAACGATAAAGTGCTTCAAAGTTTTTTTCCACTTTCCTCACTCATATCATTGAATGCCTGATCTTCATATCGACAAATTGCTGGACAAGCCGGTAGGCGACGAGGGATCCGCTAAGATCGAAGTGCTGGATACGATGCTTTTCATTCTGACCGATCCACCGACGAAGATTCATTGCCAAGACGTATTGGTTCACGTACAATTGTTCCTCTACCTGGCAAGATTTTTCCTATTGCGTATTTTGCCAACTGGCACTCCTCATAAAAAATGACGGTAAATAGACACCCTATTTTTGAAGGACTACCATTTGAAAAATAAAACCTAAATCAAGAATCGGCTCAAGTAAATTAGGGACGGATTAAGTAAAAATAAAATGTGTCGATTTTTGTTGACATTACCTTAGGCTCAGATGACGGCAAACAGAGTGGACGTCAGAACAACACGAAACAAAACGTAACGTGAAGAGAGAGGTAGAGAGGTAGAGAGGTAGAGAGAGAAAATAACCATAAACAGAACAACAGATGTTCAGGGAAATACGAACCAGACCATGGGTAGCGCGAGAAGACTTCCTGGTCGGTTGTTTTTGATGAACCTGGCGGTGTAGCGGACGATAACATAACGGGGGTTGTAGAAATTTTTTTTAAAAGATGTTTTTCAAATTCCACATAACTTGATTTATACCATATTATTAAAAATCCGCAAAGACAGCAATGCCAGTGATTCCATTTATTTTGGATCCTTTTCACTTTGGTCAATAACGTTTGGATCGAGGAGAGATCGAAGGTGGAACGACGGTGTAGTTCCTTACAACTACGCTGTAGACACCCTATTTTTGAAGGACTATCATTTGAAAAATAAAACCTAAACCAAAAATCGGCTCGAGTAAAAATTTCTAAATATCTCGAAGTGTTTAATCCCGAAGTCTCGTTTCTCCACATTCAAAACTGTAGGACAAGTATTGAAAATAGTGAACGTGCGGCTTTTCGGCCGCTGCATAGCAACGGGTGGTTGCTTAGCAACGAAACTCAAACGCGCACATTCCCAGCCCATATATGGCACCTGTTCGCCAAGTTTTATCGAAATCGGTTTGCTGGTTTGTGCTGTGGAGCCTCGCGTTGCAGACACAGACACACGCACGCACGCACGCACGCACGCACGCACGCACACACACACCCCGACAATAAGGGATATCTAGCGAATCCACTACATTGCAATGCTTATAAATGCCCGGAGACACCAGCGCTCATGCCTTATTTCCTTTCCGCATGCGATAAGCTCTAAAATCTCTTAACCTGAGCCGAATTTCAAAATTTAAACTGTGGAATTGACCTCAGCGGCAGTTTTGACTGCCAAAGCGTGTTCATTTGTCCAATCCGCACATTGTTTAATGCATTATTTGAAATTTGGCTCAAATTTGGCAAAGGTGAATTTGGTTGTAATCGCATTTCAGCTATAACTAGAATGTAAGACTCATCACTTACAGAGAAAATAAATAAAAGTTAACTTTCATCCTTTAAAAATTGTGCGAATCAATTATTGAAATATCAGCTGCTTTTTTGTTCGTGTCCTTTTCGACCTGTTTTGTGATGCTTTAAAAGGTAGTGTATAAACGGAAATGCTATTTGATATGGCGAAGTATTGAATATAGCTTGAATTTAATCGATATGAGAAACCGGAATTGAATAAGACTCCCCATTATTGGAGGTGAAGAAGAAGATTAAGGAAGAAGAGTTTTTGTTTTCATGTAAATTGAAACTGGCCGATTTAGCCTCACTTTACTCAACCATATCATGCTGTTTGCAGACTGGGCATGATTAGTTGACAAATGTTGGCAGCCGGATGGACGCACACATGCAGTGATGGACGGACGCAGGCACGTCGAGACTGAGTTCATTTTATTTCAGCTGTAATGCTTATAAAATGTCCAGAGAGTTGTATTCACATATTATTTGATACTACAGATGTGTCCGGTTGATGGTTATCTCCGGATGGTGGTTATGTCCAAACTGAGGTTATCTCCGGATGTTTCCGGACAATCGTTATGATGTCCTGATGGTGGTTACCTCCGGATGTGTCCAGGCAGTGTTTATCTCTGGGCAGCGTTTATGTCCGGTGGCGTTTATATCCGGGCAGTGCTCGTCTCCAGACGTGTCTGGACAGCATTGTCTCCAGATGTGTCCGGGCAGTGTTTGTCTCTGGACCTGTCTGGATGGTGTTTGTCTCCAGACGTGTCCATATGATGTTTGTCTCCTTGCTATTCGGTGTTTGTCTTGCTTGAGTGCTTAATAGGGTGGTTCCCTTACCTTCCCCTTATTCTGCCTTCCCTTTCCCTGCCATCACGCTCCCTTCCCCTCCCCTCACGCTGCCCTCCCTTCCCATCTCCTCACTCAAGCTTCCCTTACCTCATGCTGCCTTCCCCTCCTCAACCTCACCTCACTCCCTCCACCTCGTCACTCTCCCCTCCCGCCTCGTTCCCCATCCTCTCACCGTGCTCCCCATCCTCACTCTCCCCTCTCTTTCCACCCCCACATCCACCCTCTTCCCCTTCCTCAACCCCTCGTTACCCCAACCCTCCTCGCTCCCCTGCCCTCCTCTCTTTTTCCCCGTCCTCACTCTCCACTCCCTCCTCCACGCTCTCACTCCACATCCTCACTCTCCCCTCCCTCTCCCCATCTCATCTTTCTTTCCCCCACCCCCTCCTCTCTCTCCCCTCCCCCTCTCTTAATATTCCCATCAGCAAAGTGACAGGTGGTATATATATATATATATATATATATATATATATATATATATATATATATATATATATATATATATATATATATATATATATATATATATATATATATAATATAAAAGCTCTTTATAACCACTGACTCACTGACTGGGTGACATAAAAAGCTGGAATTTAGTGTGCTGATGTACAACGAAGCCGGTACACCAGGGGAAAAAAAAAATCACAGAATCATCAGAAAGCATCCGGAAAATGAAAATATAAATAAATGAGTGAAAAATCAAATGCAGGTGCGGGACCCGAGGCAATGGGGTAGCATGGTTCATATGCTTACACAATATGTAAGCATACCCCGCTAATATGTATGGATGTGTGTGTATATATATATATATATTATATATATATATATATATATATATATATATATATATATATATATATATATATATATATTGTTACGGTTGTGGAAATTCGCATTAAACCATAAAGAGTCCTCAGGTGAGATATCTCGATAAGTTCATGCGCAGTGAGCCCAAACTCCTTGTATAGAGGGAATATGTGTGATTCATCCGGGCTGCGATGCTTTGAGTTAGCCATTTTTTCTTTCTCTATTGTTATTTTCGACCATTAATCCCCCAACAACTCAAACAACACCACCTTCGCCTCTTTACCTCCACAACTCCATCCCGCAAACATCGCTTCACCGCCATTCTCGAACGACACCCGCCAACAACTCAAACACCACCTTCGCCTCTTTACCTCCACAACTCCATCCCACAAACATCGCTTCACCACCATTCTCAAACGACGCCCGCCAACAACCAAACTCCCACCACCTCCGCCTTTCTACCACACGTCGTGCCATTGGCTGTGAATGCGTTCCTTTCGCCCCGAAAAGCGGATCAGGAATGCTTCACGCACCCTTTTTGCCTGACCAATGGCTGAACAGAGGGTGGCGTGGCCCCGCCTCCAATCGCGTTTTGATCCGAATATTTGCATATAGGCTCCTCCTGAGGCCTATAAAGATGCGAGCGCAAGGCGACTCGCGAGGAGTTGGAGGGGAGTTGAGTTCGGAGTTGAGTCCAGTTGGAGAGGAGTTGGAGAGGAGTTGGAGAGAAGTTGCAGGGAAATTGGAGGGAGTTGGAGTTCGCGCGGTTCGGTTGCAGGCGGCTGGTCAAGTTCAAGTTCAAGTCAAGGGAAGAAGGTGGTCGGCAACGAGGTTGCGGTGTGGGGGTCGCTCGTCTCGTCGCGGGGTCCAAGCCAGCCAGCCATTCCCCTCTCCCTGAGCATCAGCAATCCCCCCCCCCAGATCCACGCTGAGATAGTGCCAGGGGGGGCCCCGTTCCTCTCCCACCCTAAACGTGGTGCCAACAAAACCACTCGCGCGGAGCATGCCGGAGAGGACTCGCCGGCCACGCCAGAGGCACGGAGTCGGGGCGCAGCTGCGCGAACATTGCGGCTTGCCCGCCATCACGTCACGAGGAAGCGGGTTGTTCAAGTTGTTCCCTCCAGGATTTCCACACGACCGTAATCTCTCTCATGTCTACCCCTGAGTTTTACTGCACTCACTGACGCCATGCCGTAGATCCTCCCTTTGTCATGCATCCATGCGTGCTTCTCCTACTGTTTTCCCTTTGGATCTGTTGACTTTTTGCTCCCTGTTATTCTGTTCTTCCATGAGCCTTTATACTTGTGTAAAAAGCTGAGAGCAAGAATGGTTTTATGACTTGGAGTTGATAATCAAAGCGATACATTATGTTATTTGGGGCATGTGCTGTGGGTGAATGGGGGCCCAATGGGCCAACCACAAGCCAAGCAAGACCCTCCTAAAGCCTAATGTATAGAGAACTGTGCAGCGAGCTATATTACAGTTGCACAGTGTAAAAGGTTTCCTGCATGAGGAGCCTTCACGACCTGCTTTTAATACCGTTTTTATTATCGTTCTTGAAATTAAACAAAGTAATATTTTGTCGGTCCAAAATTATAGTCTTGTGCAATACCTCCTTGGGATGAACCAGTTACTCTCTGCACAAGTTGTGCTCTTCAGATGTGTCGTTTTTAAGATCACACCAATATTTTTTAACGATTTGTTTTTGAGTTGGAAGATTTTTGGAATTAAAGATTTTTGTATTTATTTAATGGTTGTTTTGAAGAGAATGCACAATGGCTAAATCGATCGTCATGTATAAATGTCCGAGAGGGATCCTTTATGGCCAACTAATATGCGAGCCACGGTGGATTTGGACATCGGTCATTGCTCAGACATAGAGGTCGGTAACCCCCACATCGTCCATTTCAAATCCAGCTTTATTCTGCCCCCATATGTCCACTTGCCTCCCCCGAGATGGGACACCCTGGGCTGTAAATTGACAATTCTGGACATCGCTTTGTCAGCCATTTTATGGACCTGCATTCTCCGAAGGCCTTGACTCGACGGGACCAGACTCAACCAGTTTCCGTAATTGACTGCATCTGTGATCCGACATGATAGATATGGAAAAGTCGCTCTCGTCTTTGATAATGTCAAAATTAGACATGGTGAGCTTGCAAACATGTCTTGTTATATTTTTTCCACCAGTCGAACACAAAGGCTTCAATTCCTGCTCAGCTATGGGCATGGGATGGAGGGGGTTGGGGGCAGCTTCAGGACATCCCACCTGATCTGTCTGTCTCCAGCAGCTTGGGATCTTCAAGGGGACAAATTAACAAAATCGAGGTTTAATGTTGTGGGCCACACAAAAGCATTGCATGTCAAAGCAGTTATTTTGGGAATGTGTGAAATATATACTTGGAACAAGAGTCGATGATCTGACGGAAATGATAACATGGTGTGTATCGTTTCAAAGCACCATTGATATAGGAGATGTCTGGATCACAAGAAAGATCATCAGCAGGGTGTGCCTCGCCGGTGATTTAAGAGTACGCAGTCTCTACTCCTTGAAGTGTAGATTCGAGATTGATGGAGTAATTAATTTACCCAAGACAGATATAATGGCAAACATATCAATTATAAGAATGGCAGCCAAGGGGATGTGTGGACTGTGAAAATACATTTATTATTTCAATTTTGATATTTTAACATGACCACTTGACCTTTTTCAGATCAATCTCAGAAGCAGTTTTTTTATCACCTTTTTTTACAGTGACTGTGGGTTAATGGAGCTTGTTCCTTGTACATGGATCTGATGATGGGCATTATAATAGATCAGGCTAACAGGAGAGCTCAGTGGACTTCATGCTGTAGAGTGTAGCCTACTCCGATAGTCTGGCTTTGATTCTGTGGTATTGTGAGAAAGTTCATATCGATGGCGATGTACAATTACCTGAATACTAATTAATGCATTCCGGGGGAGAAGAGAGGAAATGATGTAAGAGGTGAAGGTTATTCGCCATTGAAGATGGGTGCCTTGAACTGAAAGGCCTGCAGTCACTTGTTCATTTGCTAGCTCCCCAGCATGCATCAGTGGCAAAAAGAATCATTTCACTGCAGCCCCAGCGTTCAACAGATTTCCAACCCATCCACGTAACTATCATCCCAGTGCTTCACAAGGTAGGACATTAATTTCATCAAAGGGAATGAATGCATCCTTCAGATGGATGTTAAGCCGGTTTGCCTATCTGCTAACAATTGCTGATGGCCATTAAAGATCATACTCTGTGGGTACCCTGGTTAAAGTCTAAATTTCTGCTATAATTTAGAGGAGGCTTTACATCAGCAGCATTGCCCACCCTCTCAGAAATGATGCAACCAGCAGCCAGCAACTGTATATGAATGAAACAATGAATGATGGATAATAGTATTCTAGGATGTGGAAGTAAAATATATTGCTGGGCCATCTATAGTTGACCCAACTGTTCATGAATAATAATATATCTTTCAATATACGGGGCGGCCTAAAAATCACTTTACCCCTCTCCAGTAAAGCATTCTTTCTAAAATTATATTAATATACAGATTTTGTTGTGCAGTACATACAATAATTAATCAGTCATCGTGTCTGTATGAACTCGATAATTTTCCTTACACCACTGAATATGTCACCATGTCCCCTGAAACATTTTAAATGTTGCATTTGTGGAGTTACTTGTGAAAAAGAGGCCACGATTGCAGTGTGCAATTCTTCAATCATCATATATCAGTTCGTTGACACTTTCTCCTTTATGAAGCCCCCACAAGCAGTTATCTGGCATCAATACATCTGGACTACGTGGTGGCCACAGTGGAGGAGCTGTTGATATTGGTGATCCGCGTCCAATCCATCATTGAGAGAACGTTTCAGATGGTTCCAAACATGCAACGCGAAATGCGCGGGTGCAGCGTCTTGTTGAAACCAGACACTTTCAGATATTTCCGCAATAACAAGTCGTGATGCCAGCCAGTTTCTGAATATATGCTTGTAAGCGATGCCATTTACCTTACTGGTTCATCATAAAAAAAATTTTAAAAGGACCAAATAAATGTCTTGAGGTCATTCCTAAATCATCAAGTGTGGAGGATGATGCTCCAATTCCAATGTGAAATGTTGATTTTCCTTAGACCAGAACACTACATTTCATGCCCATGAGCTTCGATAGATGGCACATTCTGCTGAAAACAACACTTTTCCTCAAGACAGGGTCGTTTGGAAAGTGTCAAGCAAAACATCACATGATGCAGAGCGCCGATCCATGTCGGCAACACTCAGTTCATTCACAAATGATGGACGCCAGGGTTTCAACTGAAGATCTCTTTTCATGCGAGTTTACATAGTGGTCCGCGGCATGCCAAGTTCATGCACTGACTCTCTTTCTTGTTGACTTTATCAGCAACTGGTCAACTGACGCCAACACAGCAGCTCATGCATTTCTTCTTGTGACCGCACTTCTTGTCCTTCACACTCCTGTTTTGAAAGCACCTTTTTCAACTTTAATAACCTCTGCTTTCGTGAAGAAGGTTTTACAAAGCATTCCACGAAAAATATCTGCACTTGAGCAATTGTTTGGCTTACATGTGCCCTCCCTTTCATTCACCCAAACATAAGCAACCAACCACTCAACACTGTAACAACTTTGGTCCACCATGCTGTCTAACTTCCTACTGACTCCCACATCAGTCTTTTCATCTCAGCTATTCCGATTTGCAAGAATTTGTTCAGTAAAGGATGATTTTGTGGAACGTGCTGAGAAGGTTTTTTTCCATCATGTTAAACAGGATATTTGGCTGATTGTTTGATCTCAGATCTTGTGAGAATCTTTTGACTCCATCGTCACCTTTTAGTCAAGTTTGGTTGGTTTTCGTGTAAATAAGTTCCTATTGCATTGCATTTGATAAAATAATAATAATGAATTAATTATTTTAGTGAGGTAAATTATTTAATTAATATTATTGATGAAACATATATATATATATATATATATATATATATATATATATATATATATATATATATATATATATATATATATATATATATATATATATATATCTTCTTCTTCTTCTTCTTTCGGCTGCTCCCGTTAGGGGTCGCCACAGCGGATCATCCGTATGATCCGCATAGTGATTTGGCACATGTTTTACGCCGGATGCCCTTCCTGACACAACCCTGGTCACCTCTTACAACACAGGGATATGGTACACCTATTTTAACCGGGGTATACACCGGCCCAGTACACTGGTACTCATTTCGCCGACCTCGGAAGAATGACAGGCTGAGTCAACCCCCTGGTGTATTAATTCAGTGGCCCAACGGGGCTTGAACTCAGGACCTTTTGGATCCCAAGCCGCTGCCCTAACCACTGCACCAACACCAGGCTTGAAAATATATATATATATATATATATATATATATATATATATATATATATATATATATATATATATATATATATATATATATATATATATATATATATATATATATATATATATATATATATATATTGTTGCGGTATTCGCGCCCGCCGGCGTGCTGACGGCCACGTAACTCGAATCGCGGCACGTCGCCCACCGGACGGACAATCCAGTCGTGACCCTCTCGGACTAACGCCGGGAACCAGTCACGGGTGGACCTTTCGGTCTCACCGCGATCGAGCCAATCAGCCCCCGCGTGGGATAGGGTTGCTCGCCAAATTCGACCTACCTAAGTACCCACGCGGAGGGTAGACCGGGCGATCGCACCTCGCCGCAGGTCGACTTCGGACACGGGCCACTTAAGCGACCCGTTCCGTACTATCAGAATAACCGAGCGGTGTTATCGTCGACCTCGACGGTTCGATTAATTATCGGACGTATTCAGCCCATTACCAACCCTTTACGTGAAGCAAGATGAGGATTCAATGGAGGAAAACACGAAGCGAAGCGGGAGAACAGTTCAACAATAAAGCACATTTATTCGCGGCACACGGGAAGCACACAAATACAATTCCACCAAATGCACACAAAAAAAAGAAAACACAATTCCATTTACACAAAAAGCAAATATAAAAGTGAAAACACAGTGCAGAGCTAATACCGACTACCGAGCACACGGCAACACTTATACAATTCTACTTCACAGACGGCGCCGACAACACATACCCAAAACCAAGGAAAAGAAATCCCTCAAGGATGAGGCGGGCCTGAGGCCGAGACTGGGTTGCGCCTACCCGTCTGGTGATGAGACGCGGAGCGGCGATGGCGCCTCACTCCGCGGGCCTCGCGGACAGTGTCTGGCAGGGGGGTGGGAAAGGGGCCCCCTTGGTCGCACTATCTCAGCGCGGGGGGAAACAGGAGGGGGTTGCTGATGCTCGGGGTATAGAGGATCTTTATTATCCCTGGTGTGCGTCTCCACCTCGGCCAGGTCGCGCTGCCGGCCTTCCTCGGGCGTGCAGCTCCCGGCACCGTCGCGAGCACCCCCTCGTCTGCCTTCGCCGCTGCCGCCTCTCCGCCTCTGGACTCTCCACCCTGGACTCTTCTTTGGGCTCTCCTCGTTCGACTCTCTTCAGCTTCTCCAGCTACTGCAGGCTTCGGGCTCCAGACTTCCACACTCTCTGACTGACGAACACGGTCCTTTTATCCCCCAGTAGCTTCGCCTTTGACCCCCTCCCTTTGACCTTTCACCTCGCTCCCCATTGGCCCGAGAAAAAGTGGGCGTGAAGGCTTTTTGATCCACAAATTTGCATATATCGATCGTTCTGGAGGCGGGGCCAAATCGCCCCTCGCCCACCGATTGGACGGCAAAAAGTGGGCGTGTGTCGTTTTTGATCCGTTTTTGAAGCACAAAATCCGTGATTTTGTACACGCTGTTCAACGTGCGCCCTGCACGAGTCCAACACCGGTACCCACAGCGGGGCAAGAACGGTGGCGATGCTACGGTTGCGAGGTGTGACGTGAAGGTCGTGGCGGTTGTGGTGAAGCGGCGTTGTGGTTGGTGGTTGATGTTGTGGTTGTGGTGGTAATCATGGCGGTTGGTCCAAAATAAAGATAGTGAAAGAAAAACGGCTATCCTGAAGAGTCGCAGCTCGCATAAATGACATGTATTCCCACTAGACAACGGGTTTGGACCTAACTACACATGTACTTACCGAGATACCTCACCTAAGGGACCTGAATGGTGGTTTGCGAATTTGGTAACCACAACACTACCCCCTTCCCTTTTACAGACTCGTCCCGAGTCGTCAAATTTTCGTGTGCCATCATGTGTAGTTTTCCCCTAGTACATTTTACCTACGGATCCCTGAGTGCGACATTCATGGTATTCGTGTCCCCAAAATAAATAACCTGAGGGCTGCGTAACTATCTAAACAAACTCACTCACACGGACGACTTAAATAAAATTGCCGGCGCTAAGACATACATGCCGGGGGCGCACTCATATTTACAGTACATCTTAACCTTAACTTACAAATTTTACACTAAACCATGGCCCAGGATCACTGAACTCTGCAAAGAAAAGCAGTTAGCAGGGAGCCAGGCTGCCCACATGCAGTCTCTGGCTCAAACAATGCAGGTGACAGGGAACGTGGCTGGCTGCTCACACGCAGTCCAAGGCCTTCCCTTTTGAACTGAACGCAGTGAACCACAACGGTGCATGGGCTGCACAAACGCAGTCTCCGTGCCAGCTCAAGTGGCACACGCAATGAACACAACGAATGGATGGATGAATGGATGGACCGAATGCAGTGAACCACAACGGTGCATGGGCTGCACAAACGCAGTCTCCGTGCCAGCTCAAGTGGCACACGCAATGAGCACAACGAATGGATGGGTGAATGGATGGACGCAAACACGGTGCACGGGCCGCCACTGCAGGCCCGTGTTGTAGCTGCCAACAGGGCAGTTCTCGCAGCTTGCAAACTGTTGCCTTGCGGATCCTGGCGCACATGGAAATGAACAGGGGGGGGGGGCAAAGCAAAAATTGAACGGGGCTGGTGAACGTGGGCAGTGGGCATGGCATGGCAAAGGTAGCAGGCAAACACAGCCCGCAGAAGAAGGCCGCTGCAGGCAAACTCAGCCCACAGAACCAGGCCGTTGCAGGCAAACACAGCCGGCAGATGAACTGGCCGGCACAGGCCTTGAAGAAAAACAGCCAGCAGATGAACTGGCCGGTACAGGCCTTGCAGCACAACAACAACTGCCGATGAAGTTAGCCGGCCTCTGCCTTGCAGCAAAACACGGCCAGCCGATGAAGTTGGCCAGCCTTTGCCGTTCAGTGGAGGTTGGTGGAGGGAGTGCGGTGGTGCTGGCCACTTGGAAGGCGGGCTCGGACCTACCTACCTGTCTCCCTCCCACCTATCGCCTTTGCCTGTCACTGTCCATACCCACTCCCTTAATTTGTCAAACCCCAATTTAGCCCCAACTTATTTTTTTGTTGTTTTCATTTTTACTCCCCCACTATAAATCGTCCCCTAACCCCCTTTATCGTCCTTGTTCGGCTAACCTATCCTGTCACCTAGCCTACTCCCAACCCCTACGTTCCCTTCCCGGAGGGGAATAAGGGAGAGCTAACGTCCTGTGTCGAGGCCCAACGAAGCCTCAGGATGGCCTCCCCAGAGTTCGGCGATCTATAACCAAAGTGGGTCCAGCGGCCCACAACGACAGCGAGGGGATGGATGGTGCGGAGGGGTACACTTCCTAATCTACCCTATCCATTTAACTGTTAAACTACCCCGGGGCTTCAACAAGCGCCTCTCGCTTAAACTATTGGTTCTAACAACCCAGATTCCCGTCGCCTGTGTTGGTGTCCTCACAATTTCGGGCCTCGCCCCCCAATTTTCTCTCCGTGCCCTCACACGGTCTCCTGGCTGGGACACGTGGCTCCCTTTGGCAGGCACGACCCTCTGCCGAATCTCCGACGATGGCACCCCCGGGCACTACACTGCCTCCGAGCCTACCAGCTCCCTAACACCGGGAGTGCCCCCCATGGCACCTCCCCTGAAACGCACACGTGGCAGGCCGGCCTCCCGGGCCCCTTTCCGAGGGTCACCCGTGCCCACAACACTGCCCACGCGGCTAATGGCGCCCCGGGCCCCCGCACCAAGCAGGCGCACCCGTGCCCACTACTCTATCCCGGCCCCCCATGGGCCCATGGCCTACCACGGCCGACTAGCCTGGTGCCCGGGGTACCCACTCAGCGATACTCACCTTTCGCAGCCACGCTCCCAAGCCCGTCAACAGGGCTCCTGCACCCCTCCAAATGGGTCTCGAGCCTACTTTCCCACCAACAACAAAACGACTTCCATTTTTCAATTTGACTAACCCAGCTAACTCACTCTACACTGACCCCGGGGGTCCCTTGGGCGGGAGTCACTCCTCCCCCCAATCACTCATCGCACCATGCATTCCCCATTCGCTCCATCCACACAGACCCGCTGGCCTCACTCACTCACCATGTGCTCACCTCACAACTCACCAACTCTTCAACACACACACCGCTGAACTCTGCCATCCTTCTAACTACATCCCCTGACTAACTCGTGCTCCCACGTCATCCCTTACACTAAAGCACGTTCCTTTTAACACTACGTAGCTAAGCTACGTCCCCGCTACACATCCAAAGTCTGTCTCTGTCTCCAAATAAATCATTTTATTTCCCAACCTAAATCTGGCTACAATCCCTCTAACTAATCCATTCCACGGACTCCATGAGGACTTACCCCTGCCCCATGAAGTCGGTCTAACTAAGCTAACCCTTCCCCCTAACTAGTTTCCATCCTGTGCCCACGTAAGGGGGTCTTTCACCCCCTTGCCCAGGAATCCTTTGCACCCGAAAGTGAGGCTTACTGTTTTTTTTTGTTTTTTTTTCATGCGCAGCACCTGCGCGGCAACTCAGAGCTCGCGCACTTTGCACCTGCCCGTGACGTCATGCAGCTGCACGTGTTCCTCGTCCCTCCTTGGACGCTACCATCCGGCAGAGATACCCCTCCTGCCGGATTCCAACCACACGTGCAGCCATGACGTCACCGTGCGCAAAAAAAAAAACACAAGCCCCACGTCTCGAGGGGTTCCCCACGCGAACACATGTGCTTTGCCCGTTGGAGCTTAACACACACGATCGCGTGGAGAACCCGTCCGGTCCAAATCCGTTTACCTGCCTAAACTTTGTCCGTCCGCGGGATCGGCAAATCCACCGCGTGCGTTTCCGGACCGGGACTTCACTCTCGCAAGCGAGCACGTGGCGGTCTCGTGCGTTGCACAGCACGAACCTCGTGCTCCCTGCTGGGTGAACCCGGCACGGTCCCCGAAACAGCTACAGCCGCTACACGGCTTTCTCTCCTCTGTCGCCGTCTCCGTCTCCATTCCACACACGCATACCTGCGTGTTACGACGCACACAGTCCACTCCATCACATTCACACCGGGAGACGCGGCTGCGTGCTCCCGCATGCCAACCGACATCTCCCTCACATACCGCTCTCTCACACACACGGTCTCCCTTGCACACAGCGACCTTGCACACGGCCGTTCACTCACGCGTGCGGGGGCACTCACCCGCGGTGCCTCACTCGCACTCCGTGCCTCATCCACACACGCGGGGGCACTCACCCGCGGTACCTCACTCATACACACGGCGACACTCACACACGCGGTCTCTTCCACACACGGTGCCTCACCCACACACGCGGGGGCACTAACCCGCGGTGCCTCACTCACACACAGCGTGCTGGGAAGCACACACTCCGGCACACTCGCCACCACACCACTCACACGTGGTGCCTCACTCATACTGGCCGTTTCACTCACACACACGGCCTCACTCACACACGGTGCCTCATCCACACATGGCGTGCTGGGAAGCACGTACTCCGGCACCATCGCCACCACACCACTCACACACGGGGTCGCCTCCACACACAGGGACGCACTCACACTTTGCACCACACACACAGGGACAACCACACTGGGGATTCGTGTCCCCACAAGGGTCTCCGGGGCCTCTACACCCCCCAAGCTTTCCGTGCACCCGTTCACAGCACTCCTCCCCTCAACCTCGCAAAGCACGACCGAACTCACCTGGTCGTGATCCGCCTCAAGGGGGCAGACTCCCTCCCCTCGTTCCTGGAGGAGGCCATCCAGGTGCTCGCACTGGGTCTCTACCCAGTCCGCCAGCTCACCCCCATTATCCTCCACTACCTCTGTGTGTGTGTGTGCGTCACTTACCCCGTCTTCCTCGTGTAGTCTCTCCTCTATGGTTCCCTTCCCGGCTACCGTCACTGCCAACTCTTCACCCTTTACCTCCCTTGTCTCCACTATTATTATTTCCTTTGTCACGGCCTTCATGCCCGCCTGCAGGCTTCGGCCCATGTTCTGCGTCTCACCCCGCAGCTTTTTCATTTCTTCCCTCATTTGCTGTGTATTCGCATCCATCGTCGTTTTCACTTCATTTGTATTTGTATCCATCTTTTCGTTCATGCCTTTCATTTCGTTTGTATTTGTATCCATCTTTTCGTTCATGCCTTTCATTTCGTTTTTCATTTCATTTGTGTTTGCATCCATTTTTTTGATCATTTTCGCATTCATCTTTTCGTTCATTGCCTCCAGCATGGCGCATAGCTGGGCCATGTTGGATGCACTCAGCTGAGCCGTTTCGGCAGGGGTTGGGGAAGGGTCTTGGTAGAGAGGGGGGGGGAGGTGTCATACACCGCGGCCGCTGCCGCACCCACCTCGGGCCCTGGGTTCAGTTGGGCGAGTCCGTGTTCCTGCACAATCAACATTTCCTGCTCGGGGATTCCATCCTGGACCATGGATCCTACACATTCTACATCCATTTCTAATACCCCCGGCTCCCGCTCGCCTTGAGACGCCATCTTGCTTCTCGTGAAGGGTTAATTTGCTCGCTCGTAATTTGGAGGGAATCGGGGGTCGCTTCTCTCACCCCTGGACCGATTCCCGTGAATTTAGCCGGAGACAGGAGAGCCCGTTTTCCTGTTCTCCGATACCAGTGCCGCGAGGAGGGCGATGAATTTGTATCCCACTCCTGACACCAGTGTTGCGGTCTTCGCGCCCGCCTGCGTGCTGACGGCCACGTAACTCGAATCGCGGCACGTCGCCCACCGGACGGACAATCCAGTCGTGACCCTCTCGGACTAACGCCGGGAACCAGTCACGGGTGGACCTTTCGGTCTCACCGCGATCGAGCCAATCAGCCCCCGCGTGGGATAGGGTTGCTCGCCAAATTCGACCTACCTAAGTACCCACGCGGAGGGTAGACCGGGCGATCGCACCTCGCCGCAGGTCGACTTCGGACACGGGCCACTTAAGCGACCCGTTCCGTACTATCAGAATAACCGAGCGGTGTTATCGTCGACCTCGACGGTTCGATTAATTATCGGGCGTATTCAGCCCACTACCAACCCTTTACGTGAAGCAAGATGAGGATTCAATGGAGGAAAAGACGAAGCGAAGCGGGAGAACAGTTCAACAATAAAGCACATTTATTCGCGGCACACGGGAAGCACACAAATACAATTCCACCAAATGCACACAGAAAAAACACAATTCCATTTACACAAAAAGCAAATATAAAAGTGAAAACACAGTGCAGAGCTAATACCGACTACCGAGCACACGGCAACACTTATACAATTCTACTTCACAGACGGCGCCGACAACACATACCCAAAACCAAGGAAAAGAAATCCCTCAAGGATGAGGCGGGCCTGAGGCCGAGACCGGGTCGCGCCTACCCGTCTGGTGATGAGACGCGGAGCGGCGATGGCGCCTCACTCCGCGGGCCTCGCGGACAGTGTCTGGCAGGGGGTGGGAAAGGGGCCCCCTTGGTCGCACTATCTCAGCGCGGGGGGAAACAGGAGGGGTTGCTGATGCTCGGGGTATAGAGGATCTTTATTATCCCTGGTGTGCGTCTCCACCTCGGCCAGGTCGCGCTGCCGGCCTTCCTCGGGCGTGCAGCTCCCGGCACCGTCGCGAGCACCCCCTCGTCTGCCTTCGCCGCTGCCGCCTCTCCGCCTCTGGACTCTCCACCCTGGACTCTTCTTTGGGCTCTCCTCGTTCGACTCTCTTCAGCTTCTCCAGCTACTGCAGGCTTCGGGCTCCAGACTTCCACACTCTCTGACTGACGAACACGGTCCTTTTATCCCCCAGTAGCTTCGCCTTTGACCCCCTCCCTTTGACCTTTCACCTCGCTCCCCATTGGCCCGAGAAAAAGTGGGCGTGAAGGCTTTTGATCCACAAATTTGCATATATCGATCGTTCTGGAGGCGGGGCCAAATCGCCCCTCGCCCACCGATTGGACGGCAAAAAGTGGGCGTGTGTCGTTTTTGATCCGTTTTTGAAGCACAAAATCCGTGATTTTGTACACGCTGTTCAACGTGCGCCCTGCACGAGTCCAACACCGGTACCCACAGCGGGGCAAGAACGGTGGCGATGCTACGGTTGCGAGGTGTGACGTGAAGGTCGTGGCGGTTGTGGTGAAGCGGCGTTGTGGTTGGTGGTTGATGTTGTGGTTGTGGTGGTAATCATGGCGGTTGGTCCAAAATAAAGATAGTGAAAGAAAAACGGCTATCCTGAAGAGTCGCAGCTCGCATAAATGACATGTATTCCCACTAGACAACGGGTTTGGACCTAACTACACATGTACTTACCGAGATACCTCACCTAAGGGACCTGAATGGTGGTTTGCGAATTTGGTAACCACAACAATATATATATATATATATATATATATATATATATATATATATATATATATATATATATATATATATATAAATATATATATATATATATAAATATATATATATATATATATATATATATATATATATATATATATATATAGATAGATATTGTTACGATCTGGAAACCATATGCATTCAACATACAGGTCCCAAAAGTTAGTTATGCCATTAAGTACATGTGAGATAGAACCCCTCCTTTTGTCCAGTGGGAGAATCAAAGGTGTGTGTTGCGATTTCTTTTTAGGTAGGTTATATCTTCAAACTACATATCCTCCAACAGCACATCCAGTAGGCCATCCAGCCTACTACTAAGCGAGTGCTTCGCTCGCCCAACCCAAAACCCTACCCAGGAAGGGCATGCCATGGACCCCTGTCCAATCGAGGCGGACGGTGACGTGTGCTTCACCGAAACCCCACCCAGGAAGGGCATGCCGTGGAACCCTATCCAATCAAGGCGGACAGTGGCGTGTGCTTCATGGAGCTCCGCCCCGTACTAAGGCTATTTTGTTCCTTTTCGTGGGTATTTAAGAGAGGGAGTCTGAAGAAGGAGAAGAAGTGCGAAAGCTGTGTGGAGGAGAGAGAGAGAGAGAGAGAGAGAGAGAGAGAGAGAGAGAGAGAGAGAGAGAGAGAGAGAGAGAGAGGAGAGAGAGAGAGAGAGAGAGAGAGAGAGAGAGAGAGAGAGAGAGAGAGAGAGAGAGAGAGAGAGAGAGAGAGAGAGAGAGAGAGAGAGAGAGAGAGAGAGAGAGAGAGAGAGAGAGAGAGAGAGAGAGAGAGAGAGAGAGAGAGAGAGAGAGAGAGAGAGGAGAGAGAGAGAGAGAGAGAGAGAGAGAGAGAGGCTTCGTGACCCGGCGTCATCACCGCCACCACCAGGAATGCAAGTCAATTGCGTGCCGTCTCCCTGGCGTTCAACGCCGAGAAGTGCGTCCCGTCCGCGAACCTGATCTCTGCCGGGGACTCCGACTGCTCCACGCGGGTTCCTCCACGGGCACGAGCCCCCAAGCCGGACCACCATTGACAGGTGCCGCACCACGGAGCACCCCCTACCTCCAGCGTACAGGTATCCCGCCGAAGTGCAACCCTCAGCTCGTCTCTCCTTCTCTGGCTGCGGGGGTCTTCAATAAAACATCTGTGTGTGTCCGAGTATATGGGCCCGTCTTATAAGTAGAAACTGTTTAAGTGTTTGTTTTTGATCATTGTAAATATTACTTGCATATCCGCGTTGTTTTCCCTATGTTTTTTTATTGTAAATAAACAATTGTAGAAATGTCCCCAGTTCATTTCCGTCCTTTCTTGAATTGGTCCAGCATGGTTCGGATCTGAGTTTAGGCAGAGTTTTATCCCCGGTAATCGGTCCATTGTAGCCGGGACATCCCGGGCACGCCTGCTCAACTGCATATGAGCCGGAAAGGTAGGTGGCAGAGTGGTAGTCAGTAGGTGTAATTTTACCGCTGCCGGTAGAGTGAATCTGGTTCGGCCAGGCGTTCCGAGGGTGTGGATCCCCGTTAGCCAAGACCGCGTGGTTACTTAGGTACATTGGATCTTGACAAAATAACCCTACACCACGCAGTCGAGATATTGGCGTTCCACGGTCGGTTAAGCGACCCGCCAGCTCACGGGGTTATCCGAGCGACGGCCTACAATTCCGGGGAGTCTGGTGGAGACGACGTAGCTTTCCCCACCTAGTGGTCGTTCTCACCACCGACCCCCAGCCCACAACAATACATACATATATATATATATATATATATATATATATATATATATATATATATATATATATATATATATATATATATGTGTTAAATAATGGAGGTATTTAGATCAAAATACAACAAATATATATTATTTTAAATATACATTATAAATAAGCATTAATATAATTTATTGGTGGTTGCAAGGATACACAGAGCAGCATGTTAAAATCGGTTGTTAATGACAGTTTTAATATTTGAATGAGAGCTTGAGTCTATGGTTATATGGAGGTACTGTGTTATTGGCATGTCTACAAGGTAAAGTGTTTGTCACTTAATATCTCAACATATAAAGTGATGTATCATTAAAGTTATTCATATGTCGTAATACTTTAAATAAAAGTAGTAATTAAATAAGTTTGTGTAAGGATATTGCATTGCTGTGTTTGACTGTCTGGACACAACTTTGAGGTTGTGAGTCCATTGATGTTGAGTAATCCACTGATGTGGACCGGTGACCGTGGTTGTGGATCCACCGTTTGGAGAGGTTCTGGGCTGAAAGACCTCAATGAAAAACGGTGCCCAGCTGATGATATCCGGACAATTAGGAAATCAGTAAATTGCTTATAACTTCAAATAAAATAGCTTTTAGAAGTACTTACCAGCACATAAAATATCCGTGTGTGTGTGTGTGTGTGTGTGTGTGTGTATATGTGTGTGTGTGTGGTGTTGACATATGTGTATTAGTGTTTGTGTGTGTGTGTGTGTGTGTGTGTGTGTGTGTGTGTGTGTGTGGGGGGGGTGTTTATATGTGTGTATTTATGTGCGTGTGTGTGGTGTTTATATGTATATATTTGTGTGCGTGTGTGTGTGTAGTGTTGACATGTGTATTAGTGCGTGTGTGTGTGTAGTGTTGACATGTGTATTAGTGTGTGTGTGTGTGTGTGTGTGTGTGTGTGTGTGTGTGTGTGTGTGTGTGTGTGTGTGTGTGTGTGTGTGTGTGTGTGTAGTGTAGACATGTGTATTAGTGTGTGTGTGTGTGTGTGTGTGTGTGTGTGTGTGTGTGTGTGTGTGTGTGTGTGTGTGTGTGTGTGTGTGTGTGTGTGTGTGTGTGTGTGTGTGTGTGTTATGTCTGGCTTCCTTCTTGGAGCTGTGGTGCAATAATTGGTCTTTATTTTGCTTACTGCATACAACAATGGGGGAGGGCAGGAGGGAAGAGAGGGAGGGAGTTTCGAGAAATTTAGCAGGGGTAAAGCAACTTTCAGGCTACCCTGTCGAATGGAGACATGTTTATTACCTCCGCCACTGAAGATGAAGGAGGTTATGTTTTCACCCCTCTCTGTCTGTTTGTTTGTCTGTGTCTGTGTGCAGGATGTCTCAAAAAGTTGTGGACTGACCTGGATGAAATTTGGTGGGCAGGTTCGGCATGTGACAAGGACGAACTGATTAGATTTTGGTGAAGATCCGGATCCGGATCCAACTCCTGGATTTTTAAAGTGATTCTTCACCGTTGAGAGACAGGGCTAAACTAATATATAGCACGGTATCTCAAAAAGTTGTGGACGGATTCAAATGAAATTTGATGGACAAGTTGGGTGTGTTACAAGAATGAATTTATTCCATTGTGGTGAAGATCTGAATCCAGATCTGGATAAGAGAATTATTTAATATTAAAAGTGATTCTTCACCATTGAGGGATGGGGACAAAAACGATATACGGTATAGCATATTTCAAAAATGTATTGGCCCGATATGTTCTCATGGATCAGGCATTACATGACAGACATATGTGCTCTATTGAGTGCCCTTCAAGTTAATTTTAAAATAGTTGTTTTATGTAGCTTTATCGTGTTAGCCTGACTTTGCTCGACAGAAGTGATTCCGACTTGTGCAGGATGCGTGCACAAGAAGTCATCGTGCACAGGATGCGTGCACAGCTGTCTCATCCGGTCATCAGTCAAACCATACCAGTGAGCAGATCCTGTGGATTCTCAATAAAAGAGGCGAGTGATCCAACAGTGTGTTCCAGCTGTGGCATTGTGGAGGAAAACAGACCCTGTGTCCTGGAGTTGGGAGCCATTGGTGACGAGGCAGAAGCTTGGTTGAGGAATTAAGAGACACGAGTTCAGGGCCCAGAAAGAACTGATTCACCCTCTTGGGAGAAGTCAGTGGATTATGACTAAGCTCTTCACACTACGATTCCCATGTGGCCTGCCATTCAACCTAAGTCACAAATTATTTAGTCAATCACCTCCAAAAGTTTTGTCAGGTGGCTATACTGCACTTAATAATTGTATTTGTTTTTGCTGCTCAGTTATTCTTGAAACAATTCAGTGAGACGAAGCCTACCAAATAGGTTTGTGACAAGGCTAGAGAAGGCTAAGCAACAAAGTGGTGTCAGGAGTGGGATTGAAGTCTACACGTTAAATTTGTGCTCGTGTTTTGGACCATGAATACTGTTGGTTAAGTTTTAATTTATTTGTTGTTAGAAGTGATTTCTGCGAATCGTAAAACATGGATTCCACAGGTTTGCCAGAGCAGGTGGAGACAAAGTGAGATTGATGAGGTAGTCCATATTGTGAACCTCAGATGATCTTAAGTGATGAAAGTGGCACCGGTATTTGTTTGGATGGAGGTTTTTTTTTTGGACTCATTTAAATGTTATGTTTGAGAGGATAGGTATGGAGATAGATAACATAAATCATACATTTCAGGAGACTCAGGAAGGGATGAAAATATATCAAAACGTGATAAGGAAAGCATGAAAGCCCAGGTCGCTTGTGTGAGTGATTGACCTGGCAATCACATTGTAAAAATAAATGAACAATTGAAGAACAATTTAATAGAACAATTTGGTAAAGTGGAGGAATGGTTGAGAAATTTGGAAACGCAGTTTAATTTTCAAAAGTAATGACAGATATGAGGTTTGAAGGTTCTTTTAATAAAATGAATCATAATCGGAAGAGTGAAGAAGTTGAATAATGCCATGAGAGAGTAAGCTAGAAAGAGTAGGTTTGAATGAAAAGATGGGAAAGTTAGAGGAGAATTCTCAGTATAAAACAAGCTAACTAGAAAAGAGAGTGGGTTGTATAATCAAGTAGATAACCAAGAAAGGCAAAACATCAGAGGGGAAGGAGTCTAAAACGGAGCTGTGTAAGGGTGCTCATGAACCACAGCATGAGGCTTTCAAAGATTTTCTCCTGGGCTTACTGTGGGCCTGAATGACAATTGATAGCGATCATTTGCATTGAGATTTGTGTGTGGATGTGGTAACTTGCAGCATGCATGATGGAAAATAAAATTCAGCAGTATTTTGGTCCAATTTCACTACATCGCAGAGATCAATGGTTGTTTAAAGAGTGGACAAATCCGCTGGTTGGTGGCCTTTCTGAAAGAGCAGACAATGAAAATTGTCGGTGTACAGCCAGCCTCTTGGAGTTGTGCTGAGGTGGTGCAGTGCCTTGGTCATTAAGTGTTCTGTTTCAGCTCGTCAGACAAAATTGCCTAAAGGTGCAGCAGGTGCAGAAAAAGTGGTACCCATAACAGCTTGCCAGTGACATTGAACGTATTATCCAGATCGGTGATGCAGACATTTGGGAATTTGTTTTCATTAGGATGCAAAAAATTATATTTGTATGATTTTGAATGCAAACCCTCAGCTCTGAGTGAGTTCGGCTCTTGAGGCTGAACATTTGCTCCCTTCGGTACTCTGAAACTCTGAGACTGAACTTTTGTTTACCCCCATGAGGTCTCTTTTTGTTCTGCCCAGGACTCGTGGTCAGAACAAACTGACAACAACCTCTCAAGGAGAAAGGCCGAGGCCTAATTTCCTGTCTGCTGTTCTAATTTACCCTTTGTGTTGTCCATCTATCTGTGTAACCTGTTTTAGATGAAAGCTTTATGGCTTCATTGAAATTCCCTCGACATATTAATTGTTTATAGCCTAATTCTGTGTATTGTTTGTACATATTGATTATATTGCCAGAAGTATTGTCACTAATGCATAGTGAATTCAAGTTGTGTAATAAATTTAAAGTTTACCATTTGCCTAAACTGTCCTTATAAATGTGGTTTCTTGCCAATTTCATTCATGCATGGATTGTTCAGTCGATCATCCGAACCTAATTAGTCAGTTCGAGACATTGCATTTAGAAACTGTTATCCAGATTGCTGCATGGTTATTCTTGTGAGAGGGTGACAGTGAGTCTGGTCATTTGACCGTGTTCATGCCAAAAAAATAAAGGTCTCCTTGTAATCTTATACTTAGGTCCAAAGGATAGCCATACTGTGGAGTGTGGGGTATATTGATTCCATGGCCTCCTTTGGCAATTTATGAACAATTCTTCCATGGAAATGCCAGTGGTTTTTAAGGCATACCTGCATGTGCCACACTGGAATTGAGCTGAGCTTGGAAGACTTCTGAGGTCAGTGAAATGATTTGCCAGCCATTATGCAAGATAATATGAATTCCACAGAGCATGACTTGACCTCCAACAACCTGGAGCACTATAATAAGGAAAATAGAAGTGTATAAGGTCATCACAGTAAAGACTTCATACATATTGCAAATAAAACAAAAGTATGGGTGTGTGTATGTGTATGTGTATGTGTATGTGTATGTGTATGTGTATGTGTATGTGTATGTGTATGTGTATGTGTATGTGTATGTGTATGTGTATGTGTATGTGTATGTGTATGTGTATGTGTATGTGTATGTGTGTGTGTGTGTGTGTGTGTGTGTGTGTGTGTGTGTGTGTGTGTGTGTGTGTGTGTGTGTGTGTGTGTGTGTGTGTGTGTGTGTGTGTAGGTACACAGCTATAAACTGGAGGTCATTTATTTACACTCCTTAGCGTGGTACATGTGGAAACAGAGTAAAGAAGAAGAAGCATCAGAGCTTGACCTATTACGTCACAGAGTAGCCCATGATTCTAATAATACAAGAGTTGGGTCTATACTCAATTCCACATCACAGTGAGTCTGTCTGGTTGACAATGATATCCTCTCCATGAAAACTGTGATGACCACCGTGCCATTGTTGTAAGTGAAAAAGAACATTTAAAAAATGACCACTTGTATGATGACCACTTGTAAGCAAAAAATAACATTAAAATCGAATCTATTTCTTTCGAACTTTTGAAAATAATCACTTTAAACATGAAAAGAAAAACATAATTCTTACGTCTTGGATCCTCACGAAGCACCAAAACAATTATAGCGTTGGTTAAAATGAAGAATTATCAGACAAATGCGAGTCATCTCGTTCGGCTCGGCGTCCTCATGCTGGATTCGTACATTACGGCTCTTGCAAAGACACGGACATGAAGACAAACGCTGCGCTCGACGGCGAATGGAAATGTGCTGACACGCTTGCAAGTGCCTATTATATTCATCAA
>NC_140974.1:42845900-42860900 GCF_056783735.1 Eptatretus burgeri
ATGGAGGAGACGCACGCACGCACGCACGCACGCACGCACGCACGCACGCACGCACACTGCCTTTTATTAGTATAAGATGATGTATATATATATGTATATATATATATATATATATATATATATACATATATATATATATTAAACACAATGTGTGTTTGTTTGTGTGTTTGTGTGTTTATTTGTGTGTTTATTTGTGTGTTTATTTGTGTGATGTCTGTCCCCTTTCAAAAGGATGATTTAAGAAGGGTTTTAAAGGTCAATCTTTTAACACGACTGTGTGCTCACTGCGCTCTATTTTTCAAGATTAAAAACATTTTTCACAAAAGAGTAATTATATCTCTTATTTTGGAAATGTAGACAGTGACTTGCAATTGGGCTTCAATAGATCCAATGTACAGAAGAGTTGAAAAAATACAGAAGTACAGAAGAGAAATAATAAATAAATACAAGGTGCATGGAGATGAAATTCCCTGTACGTGACGTGTAACGTGCACAGAGTAAAACAAGAATAAAGCAGATAAAAGCACACCTGAAGGGATTCAGGCTGGGGATTCAGTATTTGGCATGCTCACGAGGCTGTACCCTCAGAATGAAAGGTCCTTGAAGATAAAGAAAATTGGGTTACATTTACACACATAGTGTTTTCAAATAACACTGTTTCTTGCTACAAAACATCATATCTTCCAGTATCTGAATATTTCGAATAAAATAATTCCAACCCATCATTTTTGATGGGCTTTTATACGATATGTGTGTATGTATGCAAATAAATATATATATATATATATATATATTAAAAATATATATATATATATATATTTTAAAAAATATATATAAATATATATATATATATATAAAAAAATATATATATATATATATATATATATATATATAAACAACTCCCATGCTCTTCCAGCTAAAGAAAGCTGCATAAAGCAACCATGACAGGCTACCCAAGGTAAGCCCTTTGCCGTTTCAAACCCGACCCAGAGTTTCTCCATAGCTATAAAGACACTCACAAATCGCACAGCGTTGTGACAGCAGTTGATGAAAAAAATCATTTCAAGGGAGAAAAAAAAAGATAGCTCCAGCAAACTATACCACTGAGGTTGTTTGCATTGATCAAATTCTCCCAAAGAGAACTTGATTGAATCGGGAATTGATTTTTTAAATAATTTTTTCGTTGCCCGATTTGAACAAAACTTGATACTGCACACCGTAGGCGGATGGTGAGTAAGGTGGCCCTAAAATTTTTGCGCTATCGTGTACCGTTTTGGCTGTATTTCGGGAAATAACATACATACATACTGTTACGGCTGTGGAAATTTGCAATACACCAGAAAGGTTCTCAGGTGAGATATATCGATAAGTTCATGTGTAGTTAGTCCACACCCGTTGTTTAGAGGGAATATTTGTGATTCCTCCGGGCTGCGACGCTTTGAGTTAGCCATTTTTCTTTCTCTATCGTTATTTTGGACCATTAAGCCGCCAACAACTCAAACACCACCACCTTCGCCTCTTTACCTCCACAACTCCATCCCGCAAACATCACTTCACCGCCATTCTCGAACGACGCCCGCCAACAACCAAACCACCACAGCGCAAACCCCTCACCACCTTCGCCTTTCTCCTTCCACAACCATCAACCACACCACCAGTCAACACTGAACGTCGTGTTGTCCAGGGCCCGTTCGGTAATTGTTGCCGAGCCGCGAGTACAAATGGATGCCTTTACGGGAGAGGAAATTCGGATCAGGAGAGGCTCATACCCCTTTTTGCCTGACCAATGGCTAAACGTCGGGTGGTGTGGCCCCGCCCCCAAGCGCGATGCATGTGGAGTCCTTTGCGGAAGGAATTCGGATCAAGAAAGGCTCACGCCCCTTTTTGCCCAACCAATGGCTGAACGTCGGGTGGCGTGGCCCCGCCTCCAAGCGCGTTTTGATCCGCGAATTAGCATACACGCTCCTCCTCCGGTCTATAAAGACGCGAGCACAAGGCGACTCGCGTGTGTCGAGTTGGGGCGTGTGTTGTGTTGTGCTGTGCTGTGCTGTGCTGTGCTGTGCTGTGCTGTGCTGGTCGAGTCAAGAGGAAGGTCATCGTTGAAGTTGTCGTTGCAGGGATCGGACGGCGAAGGGGACGGAGCTCGGAGTTGAGGTCAAGGGACGAGTCGCGGCGTGAAGCAGGGACGCAGAAGAGGGCTCAAGGGCAAGAGTTCGCCAGAGTTGGGTCGGTCCCACGATTCCCCTCTCCCGACTCCGAACATCAACAATTCCCCCCCCCCCCATCCGCGATGAGATAGCGCCGGTAACCCCGTTCGTTCCCCAACCCAACCGTGGTGCCGACCAACACGTGCCTGCGCAACGCACGCCAAAGGAGCTCACCGACCATACCAGGGGCACGGAGTCAGGCCCGCCATCGCGCCACAAGGGTGCGGGTAAGACCGCTTCGGTCTCGTGGACCTGGCCGATCACCCAAGTCCCACGTTCATTTGGTCCGCGGACCTGTCGCCTCCTTGCCTGTGAGGGTGGCTTGTATTTTCTTTGCTTTTGGTGTAAATGTGTGTGTGGCGCCAGTCTATTAAGTAAACCCGTATAAGTGCTTGTACATTACTTTATTCGGTTTTAACTCTGCGTTGTGTTCTTACTGTATGGCTGTGAATACGTGCTTGCCTTGTGTGTGTGAAATAAAAGTGCTTGTCAAACTGTTTCCCATTTCGTTGTGTCCTTTCCTCTGGTTGACATTTCCATCTTGCATCACGTAAGGGATTGGTAGTGGGTGTAGACACCCAATAAATAATCTGAACCGTCGAGGTCGACGATAACTCCACTCGGTTATCCCTGCAGCACGGAACGAGCCGCTTTAGCGGTTCATGTCCGGGGTCCACCTGAGGCGTGGTACAACTCCTCGGGACGCTACCCGCGCAGGTACTTAGGTATATCGACATTCGGCGATTCACCCTATTTCGCGCGGGTAGAATGCGGACTGGGTTGTGGTGAGGTTAAACCCCCACCCGTGGCTAGCTCTTTGGCGGTAGTTCCAAGAGGGTCACGACTGAATTGTCCGTTCCGGTGGGCGACGCGTCGGGATTTGAGTTACGTGGCTGATCGCACGCCGGGCGGGCGGAAATTCGTAACAATACATCCAAGATGGGAGTTTTAGTAATATATATATATATATATATATATATATATATATATATATATATGTAATTTGTATAATCACATAAGTGTGTGAGAGAGAGAGAGAGAGAGAGAGAGAGAGAGAGAGAGAGAGAGAGAGAGAGAGAGAGAGAGAGAGAGAGAGAGAGAGAGAGAGAGAGAGAGAGAGAGAGAGAGAGAGAGAGAGAGAGAGAGAGAGAGAGAGAGAGAGAGAGAGAGAGAGAGAGAGAGAGAGAGAGAGAGAGAGAGAGAGAGAGAGAGAGAGAGAGAGAGAGAGAGAGAGAGAGAGAGAGAGAGAGAGAGAGAGAGAGAGAGAGAGAGAGAGATATCTGCTACATCAAAACATGCAATTTGTCCCTGCTTGTTCAGGTGAAACAAGTGCATCTTGTCCATTATTTAAAATTACTGTGCTTTGGACGACAGTAACATGCCTGATATGTGTCCCATTACATGTTGCACACATTTCTATGTTCAATCTGTCATGATCAGCATTGCAGCCAAAGTTATGCTTTTCATTCGCAGCTTTCTGTAAAAGTTGTCATTCCACGATAACTCGGAGACTATTTTGATGGATGTGATGGACACTGCAGCCAGTGCTTTGAAGGTAATTTAGACATTTTTCCAGAGTGCCCAGTATAGCATATTCCTTTGTTTGTATCAATTTTTAAAAATCTGATTATCTCAATTTCTTCCACATCGCTATGCATCTTCCCAGTTAGTCTTTTTTTAATATTATATCCTATGTATATAATCACATTGACAGTGAGTCTGTCAGGTTGACAATGACATTCTTCCCATGACTATGACATAGATTTGCTCTCCACGCTCATCTTGCAGTACAAATACAGATTCTTCCAAGGCTGACTCACAGCCTCAGTCTGAGTCTCATAGAACACCTGAGAAAAATAAAGTGAAGCAGTATTGATCCTTCAATTCCAGTTGGAAGATGCAAAACTTTGTTGCTGAAGTCAAAGGTGTGTAACATGATATTTTCTGGAAGTCGATTGTCTGGAATGGACAGCGAGAGAGAGCAGAGTTCCCGATTTGCCTGGTTTCCTTTTCTGTTCAACATGGTGGTGTGAATGATGTGTGAAAGCACTTCAAAAGTGACAACTATGTCACAAATTCGTCAGCATCCAACAAAAAAGCAAAGCGAAACAAGTTTAGATTTGGAGAGCACAATACAATCCACCTCCATCCATAAATGAAGAACCTCACCAAACTCTTGCTACGGTACTTCGTTCTGGTGGAGAAGATCAAATTAGCTGACATAATGAAGACCAAGTTTTTTGACATCAGGAATCAGGTGAATGACGACAATCTTAAGATGGATGAAGATGCACGTAGGCTGCTCAACACCACAATGGAAGATGGTACGGTACCCCACGTGACCAAATTCATCAGCCGCGTCCATCAATTCTATGCTAAATTCGTGAAGATCATCATTGTTGACTGATCTGAGAATCTTCAATCCTGAAGAGCGCACCACATACAATGGTTTTCCAATATTGCCGTCTGCCTGGCGAATCACTTGTCTCTGCTGAGGCTTGATGAAAAGCTTGATGTCCTGAAGACTGAGGCTGTTGACTTCCAGATGGCAGACACAGCTGATCTCCCTCAGGACATGAGTGTTGACACCTTCTGGGCAAAGCTTCACAAGGTAAGAGGAATCGATTCTTCCTCACAAATGTACTCCACTTTTCTGATTCGTGCGTAACTCTTTCTCCCTGCAAGCATTGCCGACAGTGGGTGCTGCATTTCTCTGGTCCACAATATTGACTCTGGGGATGGAAGTCACCTGGAGAGCACGGTTGCATTTCTGCTGACGTTCAAGATAAACATTGACAATGACTGCTTCACTCAAAAACCTGCAGCAGAGCTTCCGAAGTTGAACAAATCAGCTGTTTGTAAATACAATGCCGATCATGGTAGCTATGGCCAGCAGTGAAAGTTTAAGCCACAATTGAAGCCAATCCAGTTGCTGATCTGAATGCTGACGCCGATCCGATTCATGCTGATGCCTTTGTTAGATGACAACATTGCATTGTCTACTTTTAATTTACATGGCATTAATACGTAAGATGTCATTTCATTTCCACAACAACTATTTCATTTTGTCAGAATAATATATTTTTATTCCAAGTTATCATGTCTGGCGACTGTTCCAGCTGTAGCCATGCTGTTCAAACTAATTTCAGTCATATGTCGAAAAAGGAAACAATAATCGACGAGTAACGATGACGTGAAGAAACAGCACAATGATAACCAACAACGTTTAATGTGGAACAGCATAGGGGAAGGTCAGCACAGGGTATGAGAACCAGGGTGGTGATCCAGTCCATCTTTCCAAAGATGGTCACATTTCCCAGTGTAATCTTACATCATTTTTATTTATTACTGTAAATGGTCAAATTTCGGAGCAATTATTATTACCTGATGTGTTGTAAAATAGTACCTAAAAACAATGAGAATACATGAGAGCTCCTAAAACCCTAGAGCTTTTGGTGCCAGAAAAAGGGCGCTGAACCCCACCTGTTATGGCCTGGCTCGTGCTAAAGTGTTCACCCATCCCACCTAGCCATAGCTCAGAGGTTGCCACCCCCGATCAAATTTGTGGCTGGATTGTACGTAATTGCGTGCAATAGCAGACTGTCCTGTTCTCAGCAACCGCATTTTCCTTTTGTCTTCTTCCCATCTTAAAATAAAATTTCGCCCAGTTTCCCCAATATTTCTCTTACCACAATCCTTGTTGGCAGTGAAATATACCACCCCCGAGTTATCACCAATTTGAATTTCGTTTTTTAATTTAGTAAGAAAGGTGGAGATGGTGGCTTATAATCGACTCCAATTTGAGCACCAGGCATTGATTTGCTGATTATTTCCAAGAGTTCTGGGTAAGAAGGTAGTACACACCACCCAATCATATCCAACTCCTTGCGTTTTGCAATGTTCGGTTTCTTACGTCCAGGTAACAAGCCCTTATTGTCACCATTGTTCCATAATACATTCTGTACTCATTTAAGCTACTTGATGACAGAATTCCTGGATGATGACGTCTCCCACGTATGGGCTGTGAGTGAAAGAGCAACACAATGTTTCGGGAAAATAGGATGACATTAACTAATAATAGGTATCCACAATCATCCTTGACCATGTTATGGAACGTCAGCCGAGGCCCTCATTTGTTTTACTTCTGTCCTCACTTTTTCACCTTTATTTGCTTTTCAATTCATTTTCTCCACAACCACTTGAGAGACTGACGCAAAACTTTCAACATAGGAGCGCCTACCCAAGGAGAATTTTTTTTATTTTTTAAGTTACTGTACATGATGATTGGATCGAAAATGTGGTTGCTGTTCCAAAAAGTCTGTTTTCTGCAGGCATGTGTTGCAGGGTGTTTCATGTCTCAGGAATAAGTGGCCTCGACCTCCCTTCCCTCGGCCAAATTAAAAATGATGAGTTTATTGGTGTTGGTTGGTTTAATGGACACAGACATCTCCAAAGATCCACAAAGTTGCCAGTGGACAACTTAGTGGTTCTGAAATGGCCTCCCTGGAAAGGTAGTGGCAGCATAAATGGTAGATTACTATAAATTGGAATGAGATAGGTACCGGGAAGTGTTGGAGATCGAGGGATATGGAGATATGTTGTTGGATATGATATGATATATTGGAGATCGAGGGATAGGTATCAAGACTTGGTGGTCGCTTGAGTATGGATGGGTGATTGGGTACTTTTATCGTGATTGTAATGTCTATGAGAGAGTCTCATCAAAAGATAATGTGTGGTCAGTGTTTGCTCATTCTTCACCCTAAAATCACCTTCGTTCACCCATCCCCCAATCCTCCCTCCCCCAAACCCAGTTTTTAACTAATTTTAAGATCCTGGTTATATCCCTGAGTTTTGTGGGGCACACAAACTATTTAGTCAATTTCGTCCAACATGAGATTACCTTTTTTAACATTCGCTATTGTTGTTTAACACTAAACTGAAAGAAATTTGGAGGAAACCCAACATCCTTGAGGCATTCTATGCATATTACATCAGCTGCCTCAACTAGCTCGGCCTCTGGGTAGGCCGCGAGCGAGGCCCCAATGACCTTTAGCTAATAAAGGTGCTTATAAATGAATGAATGAATGCATATATATATATATATATATATATATATATATATATATATATATATATATAATATGACAGGCTGAGTCAATCCTACCTGGTGTTAATTCAATGACCTGACAGGAGCTTGAATGCAAGACCCAAGGATCTTAAGCCAATCAGCTTAACTGTGAAGCCAACACCAGGCCTTACTGATGAATGATGTATTCTATTGCTTATCCAATCTTTCTCACCATCAGATTATTCGTGGACTGTATATGGATTGTGTAGAACTTGTATCTCGGGGCCTTATATGTGATTTCTCCCGGGCATGGTTTCAAGTGTGGCATGTGATATTGCCCCTCCAGACAACCTTATGGCCCAATTGTGACCGTTTTCGATCCATAACCCATTTCTAATGGTTGCTAGCATTGTTTAAGACTCGTCTGAGAGAGGTTTGGAGAAAATTGGACGTATGCATGTATAGTTACACATGGCGGTGCATCAGCTGAGTCGCTGTTCCACACACCGACCAGAAACATAAATTATTACAACCAGAAATTAATAAATTCTGTCCAATGATAATGGCATAATAATATTAACATAACAAAATAATAATATTAATAACGAGAAAACATCTGAAAATGCAAAGTTTGTCCGCTTTGTAATCTGCCTTCTTGTTCTTCCATATGCTAAACGGTACCTTTGACCTTTTGACCAAATTATTTACTTGTCTTCTCCATATTCTCATTATAAAGCTTTGTTGAAAATGTGACAACAAAAGCTCAAATGTTTATTGAAATTTCAGGTCAATTGGATGAAAATTGACGATTTTATGAAATGCTGACCTTTGAGCTTTTGACCAAATTATTAATTTGGCTTCTCCATGTTCTCATAATCAAGCTTGTTGAAATTTTGATGACAAAGGTTCAAATGGTGAACAAGTTATGGCCCGGACAGACAGACAGATAGACAGACACACACACACGTGATTGCAAAACCCCCATCTTCCACTGCACGGGGGACAGGCTAATACTAACGTTAACAATAACTAGAAAGCATCTGAAAATGCAAAGCCTGTCCGCGTCTGCATTGTACTCAAACTAAACATGACGAAAACAACAGTTAAAAAAAAATTGTACATTATATTAATTTGTGTTCTCCACAATCTCATAACAAAGGTTTGTTGAAAATTTGATGACAAAAGCTCAATTGGTAAAAATGTTACGGCCTGGGCATACACACTGAATCTCAATGGTAAACAAGGAATTTGATTAAAAAAAAACATTTATGGCTGGTCTACCACTTCACCGACGTCATCCTTACAATCTTTTATTCCTCATTTGGAGTAGAATGAGATGGGTCAAGTTTCAAATTTTTCTGATTAGTGGTTTCAGAGATATAATTTTTCATTTTTGATTTAATCCAAGATGGCTTACATGACCTATGATGTCATAATTATCATTAAAATGCTCTCCATGGGCTCCGACCCTGAAAGAAAAGACAATTGGACAAGTGGTTGCTGAGAATTTTTTTTATATTGTAAATAATACATCAAAAAATGCCAAAAAAAGGGTCAAAGAATAACAAAAATATAAATATAATTTAATGGATGTAAGCCTGGAACTTCTAACACACTTTTCTCCGAACATATTCTGTTGATCGTTCCGAAATATTCACATTATGTGTTCCATGTATTTACGCAGGTGATAGCGGATTCAAAAAATCGAATATAGATAGAATTTTCAAAGAGGGAATCGATGACGTCACAATCAGCAGCGTTTGGCGGCAAACCGACGGCCGGGTCCCAGATGACGTGCTTTACTTAACTAAGTCCATGAGTTCAGGACATTTGTTCAACTCAACATTTACGACTTTTATCCTGCCATGTTGTTAATCTGTTGATGGAGGTAATGTAGAAACGATGAATATGTCAAATCGTTCGTGTTACTCATCCGGCATGATGTGTCAAGGCCAACAATCTATAGCGACCGGTCTCAAACGCTACCATGGGAACCCAGACACGCCACCAATATGAACTGAGCTGTTGAATCCGGTGCAAAACATCCAAAGAAACTACCATAACCGAGTATTGTGATCCATCCTGTCCCCTATAGACGGGTATCTGCTAGTAATAATAATAATAATAATAATAATAATAATAATAATAATAATAATAGTGAAAATTATTTTACCAAAATCATTCATTTGTCTTCTCGATATCTCATAATAAAGCTCTGTTGAAAATTTGATGACAAAAGCTCTAACTGTGATGTATCCAGGTTTGATATCCAGGTAAAACAAATATTCATGGTCCACCCATGTTTTGCCTCATGCATATTCATGTTTTGCCTCGTGAATATTTATGCTCTGTCCATGTGTTGCATCATCTATGCTGCAAGCGGGGAGACTTGCAAGTTGCCTATCTGGCGTCATCTATGCTGCAAATTGCCCTATCTGGTGGGATATGTGCATGTATCTGGAAAAGGCATGGTTTTTACTGACACACTTAGAGTGTTTAAATTTTTTTAAGTGATTTAACCATTTGCAAATGTTGGTTAAACTTCCTGGAGCATTCTTTTTCAATAATCGAGACACGTAGACCATTCCAGGATACGAATGGTAAAAACGTGACGGCCTGGACTGACACACACACACACACACACACACACGTGATTGCAAAACCCAGTCTTCCGCTGTATGTGGTACGGGATAATAATAATAATAATAATAATAATAATAATAATAATAATAATAATAATAATAATAACAACAAGAGTGGGAATTGCTTTGCTATACATGTTGCCTTGCAATCCTTTGCATATTTTCAAAAGGGCATAACATAACTGAAAAATTGATGAAGTGCCCTGAAACTCGAATTCGTTCTGTAACTTACAATTAAGCCATGCACCAAGTTTCAGTTGGATATGTTGAAGGGTATGGAGGGGAAAAAAGTCTGAAAAACCACAGGTGGGATGGACGGATGGACAGACAGAGAGCAAACCCACAGTCCCTCCAGTGAAACTGGTAGTGGACTAATAATGGAAATTATAATAAATAAAGGATAATAACATGGGGAGAGTCTAAAACATCATCGGCTTAGTGAGTATGAAAATGTATAATTAAGGTGAAAAGGAGTTTGGAAACAAATATAACTCAATGATGTAGATATGTACATACATATTGTTGCGAATCTGGAAGCCATGTGCACACAACATACAGGTCCTATAGATCAGTTATATCGGTAAGTACGTGTTGCCAGTTAGGGTCCCGTCCCTGGTCTAATGGGTAATTAAATGTTCATGTGCTGTGGAGTTATTGTGATAGGGTTTTTCTTTTATTTTTACACACCAACATCAACGCCGACCACACCGCATCACCCTCACCTTCACTTCGCTTCCTTTACCTCACTCTGGCCGACGTCATGGTGGGTGGAGTTCAAGGAGGAGCCGCATGGCGGCCCTTGACCAATCAGCGTGCAATGAGTGAGGTGACCATCGCCCAGCCAATCGGATCCCGCGACAGGAGGAAAAGGCTCCGCGTGATGTCACCACGCCCCCAGGGCCAATCGAGGAGCTTGCCGCCCGTTTTGGCCAGTGAGAGAGGCAAAGAGCGATTTTGCGCGCCAAAACCAGCCAGTGAGAGAGGGAGGGTCGAGAGGAGGCGACCCCCCCCCCCTCTGAAGAGGGGGGTAAAATTATACGTGCGGTCTGCGCGTTCGTTGATCTTGTTCTAGCAAGAAGTGCGCGCACGGGTTGTAGTTCTGGCAAGAAGTGCGCGCACGGGTTTCTGAGAGTTCTGGCAAGAAGTGAACATCTGCACGCAGGGCGATTGACTTCTGGAAGCATCTGCGCACGGAGTGGTCAGTGCCAGAAAGGGTCTTCTCCTGCCAGCTTTCGCCCTGCCAACTTTGTTCACCCGAGCCCGGTCGTGAGGGCGTCTGGATCGTCCGGATCGTGCTGGGGGTCCAGTCCTGCCCCAAGGACCTGGTCCTTGAAGACCACACGAGGCAGACAGGTCCGAGACAGGCCTCAATAAAGACCATTTGGTCCGATTATTTTGGGTGTGTGCGTGTGTGTGTTCGTGGCGCCAGTCAGATAAGTAGTGAATGGTAAAAGTGCTTTTTGCTTGTACATACGTGCATTTCTTTCATCGGTTTAACTCTGCCCTTGCGTGCTACCCTTGTCCCCCAATTATTATTGTGAATAAATACCCCGATCGTTAAATGTTTCAGCTCGTTCGCGTCCTTTCCTCCATTGGCTTAGCGTGCTGCGTGTTGGGAAATTAGCCAGGCTGTTGCCGTTGTAATGGGATATTTCGGACTGACGGACCTCGGCGATCAAATCACTCGGATCGCACACGGTTCGAGTACGCTAAGCGGCTCGCTCCGTACGGGTGCCGTTGAGGGTGTGGAGACTCGGTAAATCGCCACGTGGTCTCTAGGTATTTTGAAAATTTCCGAATAACCCTGTACCACGTGGTAGAAATATTGACCCTTCACGGTCCGATAAGGGACCCGTACTTCTCGGACTTTTCCGAAAAAGTATGATCTAAATTCCGGGCGATCGGTCGAGCCAAATCTACTGCTCCATCTAGCGGTCGTGCTCACAGCCGACGCCCGGCTCCGCAACAATATGACCAATCTTCCCCCTGGCCACTCCCACAAGGAGGGGGTGTGTCTAGTCTATTAAAAATGTGCAACTGTACTGTACTGTACCAGACTGCATTCATCGTCAGGTTGGGAATTGAACTCTGAGGAGACATAATATCACTATCTCTCTTGCAGCATATTACCGAAATGGTTAGTCATCTAGATTCAATCAATGCATGAAAAAGGGAAGATGCTAACTTAACAAGATGATAATTCAAATTGTCTCTGTTGTTCACGATGTGAAATATCGGAGGAATCATAAGAATATGACAATTACTCTTTGTTTTCCACTTTGGTTTATCAATTATAAATCCACAATTAACGTTTGACTTCGACTTGGAATCGTAAAGTCCGCTTCTTAGCATTGCGGAGCAACCCATTCGAATGTAAGCAATCGTTTTTTTACTTATTACAAATTTAGACTTTTTGTTGACAATAAAAATTACTTCACCTGTAAACTGTTGAAGAAAGAGCTCATAATGAACATTCATTCTTCACTTACTTGATCTATTTAGCAGCTTGCAGAATGCAAGTGAAATCCACTTCATCAAATACATCAAGCTTGTATGTCCTCACGCAGGATGCACCCAGCATCTGGATTCTGCTTGCAGTGGACAAGCAGGCCGAAGCAAACATACGACTTGTATTTGTTCTTGTTTGAGTAGTTCGATGAGTTGTTCCATTGTAAACTCACATGTCATGTACACAAACCAACATTTAGCATCTGGTTCACACAGACAAAACAACATCACATGACCACCTATATTGCCACCCTTTACAGGGTTGCACTTTTGTTTTATAATTGTCACGATATTTTTGTAATACAATGCAACAGGCAAGGGAGATTGACCATGTGCTCATTGATGGTCGCTGGAGGATGATCCAGAACTGTAGGGACAAAAAGAGTGCTCTGCTCAGTGATCCAGAACCAGCTCGCAGACTTCCTCAGTGATCCAGAACTGGCCCTTAATGGAGTTCTCTCACCCCCCTCTTCCTGTCCAGGCTGGAGTTCCTCAAGGCAGTGTTCTGGGCCCTGTTCTTTTTCTGGTTTTCATCAATGATCTCTCTGACCCTCTGGAAAATACTATTTATCTCTTTGCTGATTACTTCACCCTCTGCCGTACCATCTGTCATCCCTCAGATTGGCAATCAGTAGCCTCTTCACTCTCTGCAGATCTGGATAAAATTACAAGCTGGTCCAACATGTGGAACATGTCTTTCAACCGTGACAAATCTCACACTCTCACTATGTCTCTCGTAAAGGACTGTTTGGAACCCCCCCCCCCGCCCCCAAATACTTTCTCAACAATCCTTTTGAAGAAGTCCTTTCATTCAAGCTTCTGGATCTCACTGCCTACCATGATCTTTCCTGGGAAAGCTAAATTTCCAAGCTGACCTCCAAAGCCAGTCGCCGACTGGGCATCCTCTGTTGTGCAAAGTCCTTCCTCGGCCCACCTGAGCTCCTGACCACGTACAAAGCTTTTATTCACAGCCTGATGGAGTACTGCTCTCCCCTCGGGGCTGGGGCTCCCACCTCTCATCTTTCTTGGCTTCACACTGTGGAAACCAAGGCATTTAGGATCATTGGTATCTCCCGCGATGAGGCTGAATCTTTGGGTCTCTCACTCTCTCACCGGAGGCAGGTCGGTAGTCTTACTGTCTTCTTCTGTCTGCACTCTGGCCTCGTTCCCTCCCCTGCTCTGTCTGCGATCTACCCCCCCCCCCCCAATTTCCGCAGGGCACTCAAGGTCTGCCAGCAACCCCCTTCTGGTAAAACTACCAAAATCATGAATCACTGCTCACCTTCACCCTTTCATTCCTCTTTTCTTTTTTCCCCATCTTTGGAACAAACTCCCACACTCTCCTCCATCCCACTCTTCCCTCCAGGTCTTCAAGACAGCTGTTTATCACCATCTCATATCTTCCCGCATCAAAAACCACAATCTTTTCTCCCCCCTCAAATCCACCCCAAACCCACCTCCTTCACGTTTCCTGCTTTCCTTCCTGAAAGTCCCTGTAGTGTCCATCTTGTTTACCCCGTGTTCCCCGCCCCATCCCTCTCCCTTCGACAGATCTCCTAATGTCTCTGTTCCCCACTGTTTTTTTTCCTTTCCTCTCCCACCCCTCTTGTCTCCTGCTCCCCTTGTTGTACATTCTGTGTATTAGCTCTTATACAAGCCTCGACAGTGTCCACAAAAAAAGGTCCTCAATACAAACCACAGGTTTGTTGTAGCAACTCTGCAGCTCAAATCTAGGAGAATGGTACCATCCCAGTCTAGGCTGGATGTTGGCAAGCTCAAGGATGAGAGGAGTTTGCGACTAGGCTGTGTGGGGAATTGGGGAGTCTGGGTGGTTTGGGGAATCCTGAAGAGTTGTGGAGTGCCTTCAAGACCACCATCCTCGATGGTGTCAGTGGATGTCTTGGAACTCACCGGAGGGCGAAGAAGAATTTTGTCTATCAAGAGACACTGGACACCATTGACCAGAGTCGCAGGGCCAGGCACAATGGCAGAGCTGGGCTGTTCAGGAAGTTGAGACATAAAACTGCACGTGGGCTAAGGGTCGACAAAGAGGCATGCGAGGAATCTGTGAGGGCATAGAGCATCACCTGTGGTCAGGTGATTCTCATCCTACTTACAGGGGAATTTTTGCATTGCTTTCCTCCAAGCCCATCCCTCGTTCTACTGCAGTCAGAGCAGTCAGTGGTCGGCTCTTGAGAGAGGAGTCCGAAGTGAAGGCCTGCTGGGTCAGTTACTTTGAGCGGCTGTACCAGGCTGATCCACCAGCTGTTGAGTTGGATGTCAGGGGTGTTACTATCCCAATTACTGACCCTCCAATCAGCTGTGATCCACCTTCGTTTGTGGAAACACAGGCTGCAATGAACCGGTTGAAATTGGGCAAAGCTCCTGGGATCTGTGGCATCCATGCAGAACTTCTCAAGGCTTGGGAAAATGCTGTTCTCACGTCATTGCATGCAGCTCTGTGCTCTGCCTGGAACACAGGCATCATCCCAACTGACTGGAAGAGGGGCCTTGTTGTCCCTCTCTGGAAAAGGAAGGGTGATCGCCAAGACTGCAACAACTACTGAGCGGT
>NC_140974.1:42865900-42883400 GCF_056783735.1 Eptatretus burgeri
CAATAACGGTTAAAGCATACTTGTACCCCTTATCATTATTGAGTTCAATCAAATCAGCAGACCAGATATAATCAACTTCCTTGGAATAAACTTTCCTTCTCTGAAACTTTGTGAATATTGGTTTATGTAATTCATCAGCTAATTGCTCTTCAGTCTTAATGACATCATTAGAGCCTATAAGTTTTTTGAATTTCCAAGTCCAAGTTTCAATTTAGCACTGATCATCTTCTTCACAATGAACCGATCAACTTTTTCTCTCAAGGTTGGATTTTGTATCAGAGACAAATTATACAACATTTCTCTATCGGCTTCATGCTTTTCTTCCAACGTTGTGGTATTCCCATAATCAATATCGTGTCTCATGCACACTTCATCAACTCTATTGATGGGTTTACTCCAGGATTTAGGATTGTCTGCCTCATCTAATCTTTTATCTAAGTTTGTGCCTGGACCACAGAAAGAATACCCTGGAAGATGTAATTTCCCTGGTATTCCAGTAGTTGTAAATTTACTTCCTGATAAAAACTTTTGTATATCTCCTCCTCGTTTGTGTTTGGAGATAAATTGTTTTTTTTTTGAACCACACACCGAACATGTACCTTTTTGTATAACCCTGTTATTTTTACTTTTAATATATGAAATATTTTTAGTATTAGTTTTCTTTTTACATTTGAGACAATAACGCATTTATTTATGTGAAAAATTCCTGCAGAGTGCAAAAACCTTTTTAGTTTCCAACATGCACATTTGAATCTTAATTTTTAAAACATAAAGAATCCTTAGAAATGCCTTCACTCTCTCCTCCATTTATTTAAGAAAAAAAATAAAAATGAAAAACTTGAATTAAAATGAATATCTTGTCGATGTCAATATTCTTGTCGAAAGTATTGCAAATAGACTTGTCAATTCTTTGTTTTTATTATTTCTGTATTTTCTGTATTATTTCTTTTTTTTATTTTCTTTTTATATTATATTTTCTGTATTATTATTTCTGTATTATAAGTTATTTTCTGTAATACCACCAATCTTTTTTTAATCTCACTGGTTTCCATATTTTAATATTTATTTTGTCTCGCTCTTTCCTCCCTCTCCTTCTGTCTCTCCTCCCTCTCCTTCTCTCTCTTCTCTTTTTCCTCCTTCTCTTTTTCCTCCTTCTCTTTTTCCTCCTTCTCTTTTTCCTCCTTCTCTTTTTTCTCCCTCTCCTCCTTCTCTCTCTTCTCTTTTTCCTCCTTCTCTTTTTTCTCCCTCTCCTCCTTCTCTCTCTTCTCCTTTTCCTCCTCTTTCTTCTCCCTCTCCTCCTTCTCTCTCTTCTCCTTTTCCTCCTCTTCCCTCTCTTCTTCAACTCCTTCCTCATCCCTTATTATCCTTGAATCGCTTACACCCCATAGAATATCATACATATATTCATCAGGATTTCTTGTTATTCCTGTATCCAAAATAATTTTTTTACAACAGGAAACCAATAAAATTTCTTTTGAATTTCTAAAAGAGCCTTACCTTTTCTTAACTTTATAATTTTTTCATTATTTAACATTCTCATTAAATCTAAAGTTGTCGGTTTATCAACATCAGCATAATGCCAATCTTTTATTGAAAATACCTCATTCTTATGTTGTAGAACATATTTATTAAAATACCGAATACCCTTTTCTTGAAGGTATGCTTGGACACAGAAATGATAATTTTCTTGAAGCCTTCTTTCTATCATTTATGTATTAGAAATATATGTTAGAATAATATTATGGCACGAAACACCTCCCCATCTTCCCATAGTTAAATCATTTTGTATTTCCTTACTTATTATACATAATCCTGTTTTTTCTGTTTTCATGATATAAACAAGGGCAAAACCATTATTATATTTACCCTTATTAAATTCTTTTATTTGTTGTTTACTAATCGTGGCCCCACAAAACTCATTCTCGATACCAAGTGGATAATATTCTTCCTTACGAGACTGATTTAATTGTTCCAGGTCTTCGAGGTTAATTTTAAATGACCAATTATACCCTAAATCATTCATATCATACCCCCATTGTTCTATTCTCATACAAACGATACGCCCTTCTTTATAAAAATTTATTTTAATTCGAACTGTGAATTCTGTATGACCTGGAGATAATATCAACGCTTCTGTATCTTTGGAATACACGGCCGTTTTATTTAAGGATATATATTGTGATAAATCGCTTAATCTCACCAAGTCATTCGCGTCAGTCGGGCTTGGATAATTTTTTAATTTATAAGCATTTTTCATGTTAATATTTTGGTTATATTATATTTATGCCGTCCAACCTGTGCCTTTGTGTAATAATTTGATAAATCAATATCCAGTTCTTGGGATACACCAAAGATAGAACCATCTTTACCAACATAAGTCATTTATATTAGATTAAAAATAATATCATAAAAAATTTTATTTTTGTTGAGTTGAAATAACACATATAGACATAATTGACCACAACATTTAGAATTTAATTCTTGGACTTGAAATGTTTGATAAACACCATTCTGTAAGAATTTTATGACTTCAACAGGTGGTGGAAGACCAAAACTATCAAAATAATATTTGTCTTGACTATTAAAAATACAAACCCAATGAGAACCGTTCCCATTATTATCTTCTAAGTTCATAATAATATTCTTTGTATGTTTCGGCACATTTGTTAATTCATCTCTCATACAAATAACCACATTATAAATTTTTAATTTCTTACAATATTTGACAAGTTGTAAATTTGATGTTATATTCTTTCCAAATTCTTTCAACCACTCATCAATGCTCATTTATTTATTAGAAAGATATAATCCATTACCTCTTTTCGTTAATTTTACACCTGCTTGTGCTATAGAAGAAAGCATATCTCCAACTAACAATCTCGCTTTATCAGGCAGACCTTCAAGTTTTTCAGCAAAATCTACAATTACACCACTTCCACTAATTTGTTTCTCCAACTCTTTGTTATGTCTTTCCAATTCTTTTTGAGCCTGGAGTTGAGCCTTCCTTTCGTTGGCAGTTTTCACCGCTGTTGAAATACCACCCGTCAATGCTCCAACCGCACTTAAACCAGGAAATAAAGGAATTAGAAATGGGAGAAATCCTCCACTCATCTCTTATTGAATATTTTTTCAACATCGGTTTTGTCATTTTAATTTTAAGTGAGCCAGTGTCATTCAAGATTTTAACCTGTTCTCTTGTGAGCAAAACATCAATTCTTACTGCTCCTTTTCTCTGAATTGTATTAACGTTAATCGTACAAGGCTTTTGATTTTGAACACAAGATGATAGTTTATGAAGATTGATTTGATTAACATATACCCCAGTTGGTACTTTGCCACTCATTTATTTAACAAAAAATTATGTGAGACTAATCATCACACCATTATCTGTATTAATCTGCAATTCTGTTTCTTCCAAAAGCAAACAATATGTATCAACTTCTTCACTCTCTCCTCTTTCAATGTATAGGGAAGTATCCACTTGATTAGACTTTATAGTTTCCTGTTGAGCACTAAGGTCAATCGCATAGATTATATACAGACTTTTAAATGCTGTAATATCCAAAATGGGTTCTTTATTTCCATTGCTTTCACACACCTTTTGGTAAGACTTGTATGCTTCAGCATAATCATTTTTTTCCCAATTAATTTCCAATCTATCTCGTGGATAAAATGTTCCATCTAGAGAAACGCGAAGTTGTTTCACCTTCGCATTATCACTCAATGCATTATTCTTATCAGTCGCAGTATCACCATCTGGCTTTTTAAAAATGATCCACAGATATCGTGGCTTTCCTTCCAGAACACCCAAATTCCACGTGTAAGTAGTTTGGTTGAGTTTAACGTGTTAACATCTTCTTTTGAGGTATGATACACTGAGTGGTTTCTTTGAGTTAAGTCTTCGATTCAACATCTCTTCTGTTTTAAGATTAGGAGTATATTCACTGATATACCAACTCATCTCCTCAATTACAAATTTATTCTGTTCACCAAAAGCACTACCAACACCAAAAAGCAATCTATTTTCATTATCATTCCTTTGTAGTTGAAATCTAATTTTAAGACCATACAGAACTTTATCATGATCACAAAATCCAAATATACCTTCAAGAGGAACTGCCACAGTAAAACTATTTTCTGCTTTTGTATCATCATTATACGCTCCTTTCCTTTGAGTATATCCAGGGTCTGTGTTTGTTCCCGTTGACATATCAGGAATAAAACCTTCGACAGACCCCTTTCCCATTCTATCACTGAATGTATAGAGTGTAAATTTCATCATTTCAGATACAGCAGAGACATAATCAACCGCTTCAACTTCTTGTGTTCCAACGTACAAACGCACACTATCAAACATTTTCCAGAAGAAATCATTTACAAGTGTAGCGTTTGTGTTAGTCGCAGCCTTAGTGAATTTAAATTTACACAACAAGAAATTTCGGATAGATTCAAATAGGTTTGTTGATTATTTATTTCAAAACTTTTTGTACCATTCGTATTCCAGTCTGTTCCAGTTATTGCATTTACCTTGAAGTAATCTTCTTTTTTAGTGGAGTTTGAGATAATAATAGTATCATCCAAATCATAGATACTATCAATTGCTTCCATACTTGTATTTATTTAGGAAAAAAGATGTTAAAACTTTTGAAACCCTGATCCAAGTATTCAAATTATTTTCTGTCGTTCTTGGGGGGACAACTGAGTTTTGCCTTTCTTAATTTCTTTTATTGCTTGTAATTTATGAGATTCCTTCTGGGCATCTTTACAGCACCTGCTACATTTCCCACAGCAGAAGCAGTTGAACCAATTAGATTTTTATGTTTAAGAATAGTTGAACCAATACCCATAAGAGTATCAATTATCCCATCTCCTCTAAATTGATGTCCAACACCCCTTTGTCTCTTAGGTTTATAGTATCCTCTACCAAGATACATACCTTCACCCTTGTAGTATGGGGAAAGGAACATCCCATCCCCTGTAATTATTTTATATTTTCCCAACTCGTGTTTCCTCACAATAACCATCGTATTTATTTATTGGAAAACTTCACGTAGGTGAATTCTGATGGATATAACTTCTCCATTAAAAGAAATCATACGATTATCTTGGTCGGTTATCCTAAAATTTACTCTGTGTATGGTTTTTCCTGACACAGGGAGATAAACCAAATTTTTGGGTTCCATATTGAATTTATAACCAATTGGGGTTGAGTATGCGCTGAATGAAAATATTGCATTTGTTTTTTTTCCATCATTATAAGCACCATCAATCAAATCACAGTGAATTAACACCGAATTTATTCCTGAGGATATTTGAATGACATTATCACTGTAAAACGTCCCATTAGTTTCAATCTTTTTTGAGGAGAAACCCAATAACTCTCTAAATGAATTATCAATTGTGAAATCAACCTTGTAGTTATTTTTAACTTTAATCGTTGATTTTGAAATATGTTTTTGAATGTCTATAACAATATTAAATAAGGTATTATAAGTTTCCATGGACAATAAAGATGCCTCATATTCTTTTGTTGGGTCAAGTTGTAGTGGGTATGGGAATGAAGATGTGTGGTCGCTTGTTGTGAAATTGAAACTAAGGATTGTGCTTCTCATCTTATTTAATAGGAGATAAAATGTCTTTATATTGATATTTATTAATTATTTTCATGTTCATCAACTGGTCTAAAATGGCTGATGCTTCATTAAAACAATTGTTATTTCCAGCCTTCTTACTACCTAACAACAATAACAGTCTATTAACTAATTGCGATGGGTCATTTGGAAGAAAACTAATACCTGAACCAAGGATACTTAAAGCCTGAATAATGTGTTTCTCCTTCTCATTTTTCCTACTTTTACTAGAAATACTAACCCTATAATTTAGAGTGTTCAGCAGATCAATATATACTCTATCATCATTATTTTTCATATCCAATGGTTTATCAATATACTTTGATTCATCCCTCACAGTTGAACCTTGTCTTCCATCTTTTGTGAGAAGAAACATTAGTCTCGGAGTTAGTTTAACAGGGGGTTGAGCAGAACCCAAGAACCTTAATTCATCATTAAATATCAATACCTTTTCTTGAACAAGATGAAATATTGCTGGTTGTTCTGTTGGAATGAGTCCTGCTTTGGTTTTTGAATCCGCTGAATATTCATTGTTTTGAAGAGCATTCACAATATAATCAGGGGGTCGATTAATCTCTTCCAGTTGTTCAAATAAACCTTCATCATCATATACCTTTAATTCTCCTAAATGCTCTAATTCTTCCTCCGTCATTTGATCAAAATCTTTTAACATTTGAAGTTTTTTAGGAGTATATTCTACTGTGGGAACTGTGGAAACATCTTTCATTTTTTCTTGGGAAGTTTTTAAAAGTGGTTTAAAATTTTTTTCTTGTTTTCTTTCAAATGCTTCTTCGCCCATTAGTTTCTGTCTGCGTTTCTTCTTTATTTCTTGCTGCTGTTTTACAACTTTTGAAACCAACTCTTGATGTTCCTTAAATCTTCTTGCTCTTTCTTTTGCATCCATTTATTTATTGTAAAATATCATTTAATGAATTGTAAAGATCAACAGGGAAATTTTCCTTTTCTTCATCATTCAAGTAGATGTGTTCAAATAAATCCTTTTCTTTAAATATTTCATCAAATTCTTTATTAACATTAATGCGAGTTGTAATTTCTTCTTCACTAATACTTGCATCTCTGCTTTTCATACGTTTGCGTTGAGTTTCTTCATCAACATCAAAACCGAATGATAAAATCTTCACTCCGCTCAGATGTTTAATAATTTGTCTCGTTCCTTCTGGATTAGTTTCTAATATCCCAAGACCACCAGATTTTAGTTTCCTTAACTCACTCTTACAATGTGAATATTTTGTTGTACCAAGAGAAACCTCCTCAAATATTTGACCTTCATTCCTCAATTGCATATGTTCCTCCACTGAAATATAGTGACAATCTTCACCTTTTACTTCTCCAGGTCTTATTGCTCTAGTTGTTGTTGATACAATGCGTATCACGGGGTGTTTTTCAAGTAAATTTACAATATTCTCATTTGTACTACACAAGAACCTTGATTTATGAAAGTTTTCTCCAGAAGCAGATTTACCCACAAGATTTACAATAATAGTTGTCATTTATATATGTAATTGTTTATAAAACAAAAAATATATCCCTTAATATCTCATCTTGTTTCACAACAATATATTTATATTTTTCAGTCGTGTGCTTCATGTAATCCTCAAATTTCTTTTTACTACATAATGTAGAACAATTATCTCTCCAAAAATTATTGATATCTATTGAATTTAACTTGAATAAAATAAAAGTATTAGCATTGTTTCTGATGGAACGACGAGGAAGTTGAAAGTACGATTGACTAAGATAAATACAATTACAAGAAGAATGTCTCCCTCTTGTGTAGTAGCTATCCATTACCGTTTGGTTTCTCTCATTAACACAATCATCAAAGATAACGAGGTTCTTTTTTGATTTATTCAAATCTTGGGGAGACGGTATATCATCCGTATTATCACTAAGAATACAAGTTATAGGATTTGATTTCTTTTTACATCTCTGTGTATCACAAAATAGTTGAATTATATCTTCAATGTTATAATCATTTAGGTTTTTTGACGTTTAAATAAACCGATTATATCTTCTTTTTGAAGACCAGCATTAAAACCTTGTGAGAGTGGTTGATACTCCGGTTGAAAACTCGACTTTGTGAAAATTATTAAATTATCATAATCTAAAAAGTTGGGAGTGAGGAGCATCTTTAAAAGTAAGCAGGTTTTTCCACATCCACTTGAACCAACTATGAGACATCTTAATGAATTTGGGAGATTTTTATGGTTGTTAAATTTTATCTTATTTTCCCAAATGGGTAAAAAATCATTCATTTATATATTTGGAAAACAGGTTATTTAATTTATTATTGGCTTTTTTAGAAACAATATATTTTATCCTAAGTTCAGGTTTCATTTCAAGATAATCCATTATTTTATTTATACAATATCTTGTGTTGATATTTCCCTGAAAATTACATCCATGAATAATATATAACAACAATCCTTTGAACATTTCTCTTATACGTTCAGTTTCTTCCCTTGTAAGGAAAGGTGTGTTATCACCCTCCTACTTTACATTCATTTCTCTAATCAATCTTGTAAAGTAATTCATTTTTGGTGTAAATCTAAAAGAATTATTTTCCTTTTTATATTTTTTATTATCATTAATTTGAAGATAATCACAGAATATACATTGTTTATAGGCTTTTGACTCTGTGTTTAATGCCCGTCTTTCACACGCAGGACAATTCTCAAATTTGTCATATGGAGAATCAGGAAAGTCTAGCATATTTATAAAGTAAAACTTTACTTAAACTGAAATTCATCTATACTTTCAGTTGTATATTGACTCATATTTAATAATATTACCATCGATATCAATATACTTTTTTTCATTACCAGATTCAACGACAACATTTTTTATATTAAAGCTAATTTTTAAATGATCGTTAACTACTATTGAACGAAATGTCATTTCACCTGATATATTAACATCCTTTATTTCATCAGGATTTACATCTTTAGGGTTGTTGAAAAAATACAAATTTCTCCTTGCATATTACAGATGGTCTTATCTTTTCTTTCTAAAGCTTCATCCATAAGGTTTTTGTTTTTTGATACTTTTTCTTGTTTCATTGCTTTTTCTAATTTTGAATATATTACCAGAAGGAGAGGAGAAACTTTTGTTAGAGATACTTTACTTGATGTTCTACCAGGTATACTAAAAGCCCTTCCACTGAAGGAAATTGAAGAACTCATATTATTTACCATAATTGTTTTTATCCAATAGTTATATTTATCTTTGTTCAATTTTACATCCTTAACATATTTCTCAGTATCTTTAACAAATGAAGAGATTGTCCTTGATTGAAATGATTGAAACTTGTCCTTTGTGTCTTCAAACATTGTATTTATTAAGTGAAAAAGTTGGAGGATAAAATGGTTTTAAGCACAGATTCACCTGTAAAATAAATGAAATTTTCATCAAGAAAATTTTAGTTTAAGCAAAGATTTATTATATAAATATGGTGAATACAACATACTGCGATGTTTGTAATCACAAATATAAACATTATAGAAAACAACTCCGAACCAACAAACACACATTTAATCTATTTCATAAAATATCTCCTCTTGAGTTGGAAAGAAAACATTGTGATATCTGCTCAAAGGATGTTTTGAAGAGTAGTTATAATAGACATCTTCAATCACAAAAACACAAGAAAAATGAGTTTAAAGTAAAGGGAGACTATTATATTGAAAACACTGATGGGGCATTTAAAGGGCATATAAAAATAAGGATTTTTCAATTTGGAGAACCCGGTCCATCATCAATAGCTGAATCAATTGAAATAGTGAAACCTGATGTTGAAAAAGTTATTAAAAAGACATTAAAAGAAATGAAAACTTTAAAGTTTTATCTGGGAGTGAAAATGAATATGAAAAGACAAGATGAAGAACAAACTCCTTATATGAGAACAGATCTTCATTTTATAACATCATTTCAAGATTTTTTGAATAGTGGGGTTTATGAAGAACTATCAAAACAAGAGGAGGATGTTGATAATACAGTGGTAGGAAGTGGATTCAATCTTTAAAAAATCATCTTTTTAGATATACACATTCTAAAATCAAACCCTCTTAAAGCTTCTTCTTATATTGAATTACCAAAAGAAATAAAACTAAAGAAGGCAGTTGTTAATATTAAGAACAATGATAATAAATGTTTTCTCTGGTCTGTTCTTGCTCACTTTCATCCACCAAAATGTAATTCAGAAAGAGTAAAACAATATATGAAATATGAGAATACCTTGGACATTAAAGATTTTAAATTCTCAATGCCACTAACAGATATTCCGAAATTTGAGAAAAAGAATAATCTTTCTATTAATGTATATGGATTAACGGATACAAACAAAGTTCAAATATTAAAAATTTCAAACAACTATAAAAATGAAGAAACACACATTGATCTTTTATATTTTAGTGTTGGAAAGAATTCACATTACACATACATCAATAATTAAATTTATCAAGATTAATCTCTTCTCAGGTATTCAGAACAGCAAACAAAATATATCCTTGTAAGCGATGTCTTAATTCATTTCATACAAAAGAACGATTAGAACAACATTCAAAATATTGTAGTAATCATAAATCAGCTGTAATTACAATGCCTAAACCTGGTGAAAAGATTTCTTTTGAAGATTATAATAAATCTATCATGCACCCATTTGTGATATACGCTGATTTTGAATGTATCCTTAAAAAGATAAATACTGCTTCTCCTAATCCAAAAGAATCATATACAAATAAATATCAAAAACATATTCCTTGTGGTTTCTGTTATTATATCAAATCATCTGTTGGAGAAAAGTATAACAAACTTGAACATTATAGTGGAAAAAAAGCTTCACAAGAGTTTGTAAAACGATTGGAAAAGGATTGTATAAGACTCACTAAATTAATGAAAGAAACAAATGAACCGATGAAATTAACTAAAGAAGAAAAATTAGAATTTAGAAAGAACAATATCTGTCATATTTGTGAGAGGGAAATTAAGGAGTCTAAAGTTAGGGATCATTGTCATCTTACTGGTAAATATAGAGGTCCCGCTCATTCCTGTTGTAATCTTAATTATAAATTACCTTCTTTTATTCCAGTCTTTCTTCACAACAGCGCCAACTATGATACACATCTATTTATAAATGAACTTTTAAAAACACCAGGGAATATTTCTGCCATAACAAACACAAGTCAAAAGTATATTTCATTTACAAAAATGATATTCACAAAACCTTTAACTCGTATTAGGTTTCTAGATTCTTACAAGTTTATGGGAACACCACTAGCCTACCTCGCATCAAATCTAAGCTCCACGGACTCTTTTCCAAATCTTAATTCATTCTTTCCAAAAGAGGAAATTCTCACTAAAGAGGAAATTCAGATTAAAGAGAGGATTCAAAGTAAAGAGGAAACTCTAATTAATGAGGAAATTAATGAAGAAATTCTAACTGAAGATGAAATTCTAATTATAAAGAAAATTCGAACAATGAATGAAATTCTAACGAAAGAGGAAATTCTGATTAAAGATGAAATTCTGATTAAAGAAGGAATTCTCACGAGAGAGGAAATTCAAACAAGGAATGAAATTCAAAGTAAAGAGAAAATTCTTACAAGTAAGGGAATTTATCCTTATGATTATATGGATTCATTTATGAGATTTAAAGAAACACAACTTCCTTCAAAAGAAAGTTTCTATAATAACCTTTATGAAGAAGAGATAAGTGATAAGGAATATAAACACGCACAAGAAATATGGAAAATATTTAAGATAAAGAACCTTGGAGAATATCATGATTTATATCTAAAAACAGATGTTTTATTGTTAGCTGATGTGTTTGAAGCTTTTAGATCACTCTGTCATAATAAAAATTGTTATGGATTAGATCCTGCCCACTATTTCACAGCTCCTGGTTTAGCTTGGAGTGCAATGTTGAAAATGACAAAACAAGATATAGATTTAATCAGTGATGTTGATATGCTTTTGATGATTGAGAAGTCCAAGAGAGGTGGAATATCACAAGTATGTTCAAAAAGATATGCTAAAGCAAATAATAAATATCTTCCAAATTATGATAGTGAAAAAGATAGTAATTATTTGATGTATTTTGATGCTAATAATTTGTATGGATGGGCAATGTCTCAATCTCTGCCTTATTGTAAATTAGAGTGGGTGGAAGAAAAGGATTATGAAAAGGCTTTGATGAATATTGTTATTTCTTCTCAAGAGGAATTGAATGACGAAGAAGAAGGTTATTATTTTGAAGTTGATTTGAGGTACCCGAGTGATCTTCATAATAAACATAAAGACCTTCCTTTTGCATGTGAGAAAGAAACCCCAAAGAAAGAATGGTTCAGTGATTATCATAAAAAGTTTTAATATTAAAGGTAAATCAAAAGAAAAGTTATTAACAACATTCTATGATAAAGAGGGATATGTTTTGCATCAGAGAAGCTTAAAACAGTTTTTGAGAGAAGGATTGAGAGTAGCTAAAATTCATAGAGTTTTAAAATTTAAACAAAGTCCTTGGGTGAAAAAGTATATTCAATTCAATACAGATATGAGAGCAAATACAAAAGTAAAATTTGAAGGGGACTTTTATAAATTAATGAATAATGCTGTATTTGGAAAGACTATGGAAAATGTTAGAAACAGGCAAAACATTAGATTCGCAACATCTTGGAAAGAAGCTTCGAGATTGATAAATAAACCAAGTTTTGAGAGAGAAGAGGTTTTTTCAGAGAACTTTTCTGCAATTCATATGAAAAAGGAAAGTATTGTAATGGATAAACCAATTTATATTGGAACAGCAGTTCTTGATTTATCAAAGATATTGATGTATGATTATTTGTATAATGACTTAAAGAAAGAGTATGGTGAAAATGTTTCATTGTTGTATATGGACACTGATAGTTTTATCCTAGATATAAAAACTGATGATGTTTATAAAGATATGAAGAAAAATATTGGAGTATATGATACAAGTAATTTCAGCAAGAAGAGTGAGTTATTTTCCAAAAAGAATGAAAAGGTTATTGGTAAGTTTAAGGATGAGTTGGGTGGAAAAGTAATGAGTGAGTTTATTGGATTGAGAGCAAAGGCATATGCTTATAAGTATGGTGATCAGATTGATAAGAGGTTAAAGGGAATAAAGAAATATGTAATAAAGAAATTAATAACTTTTAGAAATTACTATAATTGTTTGATGAATAAGAAAGAAGAATATAGGAAAATGAATACAATAAGAAGTTATAATCATAACATATATAGTGAAGAAGTAAATAAAAAGGCATTAGGAGCCTTTGATGATAAGAGATTTATTTTAGATAATGGAATAGATTGTGTTCCATATGGATATTGTATGATAGAGTGTATAAAATAGATTGTGTTTTAATGATGGGAAGATGGGTTAGGGTTTTTTTAAGGGCTACCGCCGCGTTTTTTCGCAATATATAAATGGTCAAACCAAGTATTAATCAAAGTAAAGAGTGGAGAAAATCTCAGTCTTGGTATATAAATGGAAAACATAATGAATGTGAAAAATATCAAATAAGTCTTATTGAAAAAATAACTAAAACAAAGGTAAATAAAACAAATAAGCGAATCAATTTAAAAAGTAGTAAGTTAGAGGATGTAAAGAAAAAAATGAATATCCTTGAATGGACTGAAAACTTTGATGGTTATCAATTGAACAATGAAAAAACAATTTACTATAATCTCAAAATGATATGTGGCTCAGGAGGTGGTCAAACAAGAGCATTAAGAGAAGTTTATCATTTCGTAATGGCACAAAAGGGGTATCTTAAAAAATATAAAGATTCAAATGTTTTGTTTTTCAATATTTTAGATGGGGATTATTGTGCAAAGAAAATTAAACTATTGAAGGAATTTGAGAATGAACAAATCTTTATAGGTTCAATGAGTGAGCTAAACAATATGCATCGGTTATTTGATAAAGAGTGTCCCGAGGCTTAGACATTTCAGATATTTTTTTCGAATCACCTTTAACAAATCTTTATCTTATTGCATGGGTTATTTGAAAAAAGTGTCCCCAGGTTAAAAGGGGAGACAAATAAATATACCTCAGGATAAAAAGGGGGTTTATTTTTAGGGAAAAAAAATATGAATCACTGAAAATCCCCCATTCATTTACATGGGGAAAAGTGAGCCAGAACCAGTATATTCACCCTACTAGTGATGTTTCCTGGCCCACATACTTTCAGCGCTTGTATGGACTGCATTCTAGGGAGGATGTCGGAGAGATCAAGCTGCGGAGCATCAGTTGGGAATGTCAAGATCTCTGACCTTGACTTTGCAGATGATGCAGTCATCTTTGCGAAGACTCTGGATATCCTTTTGGAGGCCCTGTCGGTGCTGAATGATGAGTCGGAGCCACTGGGATTATGGGTTTCCTGGGTCAAAACCAAGATCTCGGCTTTCAATGACATCTTGGATGCTGCTATCTTGTCTGTACCTGTTTGTAGTGAGGATGTTGAGGTTACAGAGAGATTCACTTACCTTGGCAGTGATATTCATGTCTCTGCTGGCTGTGAGCCGGAGGTCAATTGACATCTGGGCCGGTCCTGGGGAGTCATTGATTCACTGGATCAGGAGGTGTGGCACTGTCGATGCCTGTGAAGGAGGATGAACGTCCGAATCTTCAGGTCCTTGGTGCTTCCAGTCTTGCTCTAAGGATGTGAGACTTGGACTCTGATCAGGGATCTGAGACGGATAATTAATTCCTTTGGTACCAGGTCTCTTTGGAGAATCCTTGCCGATCGCTGGACAGACTTTGTGTCCAACGAGCGGTTGCTGAGAGAGACTCAAATGGGATTTGTTACTTGCATAGTCCGTGAGCATCAGTTGCAGCTGAATAGCCATGTGGATCGTTTTCCTGACCCTGATCCTGCTCACCAGATTCTCTCAGTGAGAAGGCCTTGTGAGTGGAGGAGGTCAATGGGCTGACCATGTGCCTCATGGTTGCAGCAGGTTGATCGGCAACTCAAGGAGATGGGAATGAACCAGGTGGAGGACCCTGGAGTACCAGCGGAAAGTGGACGCAGCGACGCACTGCTCTGGTGGCACACTCCCAAACCTGACCAGACCTGATGCACAAGAAACATGTTGGTATTCCCATTCTGCACCCAATTAATAACTATCAATTTGCATTTGCGATTCTCCCGTGTTTGCGAAAGGAAAAATAAATCTTCAGCAAAACAGGGAAAGAGTCGGGAAGCACCTTGAATTGGAAATGAGCGGCAATCATTCATGCTCTCATTTGAACACGAGTATCATGATGTTCGAAACATGATTAATGCACCACTTTTTTAACGTCACGATTCAGCAGTTTAATAAAGAAAACATCTTTTTCATTCCACACGTGTAACAGTCCAATACCTTACAACACAATTTTATCACTGACACTGATATTTATGGTGGGCTTTTCAGGGAGTGCACTGGCACTCTCTGTGCAGGGACGGCGCAGAAAAGAAAAAAAGAGTCATTCTCACCCACAAAATACAAAATTAAAGTTGGGGTATCTTCTCCAAAAAGTGGAAAAGGCTACGTATGAGAGACTATGGTCTGTTCAGCTGATTGTCAAGGCAGGGATCACTTTTCAGTTCTCCAGACCATTGCAAAAAACCCAGATCGGTCAAAACTGGAATATCTTCTTCTCGTTCATCGTAATAATAATAATAATAATAATAATAATTATCTTCAGACGGTCTATTTCCAAGCTGCCCTTCTCAATGGCAATGACTCTGGTACCATCCGACAAGGTTTTACTTGGTGCAGCATCCTTCGCTATCATAGTTTTAACAACTTGAAAGGATTTCACGAAAAGTATGCAAAAATGCATTCCTTTGTAAAGTAATAGAAAGGCAACAGAGGGTTGGGTGGGACTATGACTGTCAATCACTGTAATTGGGGTGAGACCGCTAAACGTATTTTCCCAAGGGCTAATCAGACCTGTATGGGTGTGGTTAATGGTGGAATATCATCAGGGTTGTGTTTCTCACAACTATATACCATAAATACTCTTGCAAAACACTTTAGAAGTTCTGTACCATTATCATTACACCTGAAAGGGGGGAGGGGGGATTGCTTGTGTTTAATGCAATATAAATCCTAAGAAGAAAAAAAAATTTCGTGCAGTAACAATGACATTCTCCAGCATGTGTAAACACATTTCTACTTATAAGGGCACTCGGTAGAGTGCAGACGTCTGCCACGTAATGCCTGATCCACGAGAACATATCAGGCCCATTACATTTTTGAAATATCATGCCATACAGAACTATATCGTTTTTGACCCTATCTCTCAATGGTGAAGAATCACTCTAAAGAAATTCTAGTCATTGGAACCGGATCCAGATCTTTACCAAAATATAATCAGTTCGTCCTTGTCACACACCCAACCTTCCCACCAAATTTCATCCGGATCCGTGCATATCTTTTTGAGATATCCTGCACAAACACAGACAGACAGACAAACAAACAAATAAAAACCAATGTCACCCGCAGGGTGACCAGTATCTTGCCAAAATGTGAACATGAGTGACTTATTTATTCGATTAAAGTTACTCAAAAAATAAGGGTTTCGTCGACCTTGATGCTTGACATTTTTGTGACCTTGACCTTTGACCTTTATATTTTCGTTCGGTTAATGGTATCTCTCCAGGACTGTTGTACATGAAATATCAAGAGATTTTGATGAGAACTGAGGAAATAAAATTTTCATGAAAACTGCGTTTTTTCGTCATGACGTCATCAAATGACGTCATAGCGTCAAACTTTTGACAGATCTGGAAAGCACTTATCAAGCGCTTTCATATGAGGTATTACTCGATATGGTATCTAAGATTTCAAAATTTGACCTTGGGGTCAAAAACTTTCGACCTCCAGCGCTAACCATGAAGGTCAAGGCTGATCGCCACCAACAATTAATCAGCTGAGCGCCAGACCATGAACTATATTCCCATGAAGTTTGAAGACGATCCGATCAAAATTACTCAAAAAATAAGGGTTTTGTCGACTCCCCTGATTTGCGACAAAGTGACCTTGACCTTTGACCTTGACCTTCAAAATTTTATGCGCTGAAAGGGACCTCTATAGGACTCTGATATGCGAAGTTACAAAAATTTCCAATGATAACTGTGCTCTGCAGAGTGATCGATACGTGATTACAGACAAAAAAAAAACCATACAAGCTGACTAACATATCTTGCAAAAACTTCGTTTTTGGCAAGTTAACAAGAAGACGTCATGCAGAGCATGATACTTGCAAAATCCATTCAACAAATTTGACCTCAAAAATAATTGGTGGTTGAATTTATTGACCAAATATGCAACTCCTCTTCAAATTTCAAGTTAATCAGATGAAAATTGACAATTTTAGAAATTAGGCCGATGTCCTTTTGTCCAATGTTAACCTCAAAAATAATTGGGAGTTGAATTCAGTGACCTGAAATATAAATCCTCTTCAAAGTTCAAGTCAATGGGATGAAAATTGAATATTTTAGAAATACCACCTTAGTTGTTGACCTTGGGCCTATAATGACCTTTTGGTCCATGTTGACCTCAAAAAATTTTGGTTGGTTGAATTCACTGACCTGAAATATATATCCTCTTCAAATTTCAAGTCAATCGGATGAAAACTGAGGATTTTAGAAACCTCACCAAAGTTGTTGACCTTTGGCCAATGTTGACCTGGTTGTTCTGTGCGGATTATGTGGTTTTACCGTGCGAGACATAATCCGTGGCGATGCTCACCATAACAGTCAGGAGGTGCGTCTGATGTATAAATCACAAATGTGGTCATCATTGGTTGGATATTTATCGGTATACTGTCCTGATGAGGG